>NW_021628251.1:996262-1069213 GCF_900005855.1 Plasmodium gallinaceum | reverse complement strand
TTTTTTTTTTTTTTTTTTTTTTTTTTTTTTTTTTTTTTTTTTTGCATAATTAAAAAAAACTATATTATGAAAAAGAGAAAAATATAAAAATAGCTTTATGTTCGACTAAAATTCTATTTAAAATATATATCACACATTTTTTTTTAAACAATACTTTTTTTTTTTTCTCTGAGAATAAAACAATTCTTAATATATATATATATATATATACTTAAATTTCACAAGTATTGTATTTCTCTGAATAATGAATAAATATACATTCTTTTTTAAGATTTCTCTTAAAGATTTTTCTTTTTTTTCATTTTTAGATAAAAAAGAAAAAATAAATTTGAAATGAAAAACTCATTTTTATATAAATATTTTTTTTTCGGAGTTATTAAAGCTTTTCATAGTCTAAATTCATTTAAAAAATTTTTTTTTTTCACTGTTTCAAAATTTCCAAATGGATTTTAATATAAAATGTATTATCTGTTTTTTTTGCGCATAACATAGCCATATTTGTCTTACTTTTCAGTACTCACGTTCGTTTTATTTTTAGCAAAATTTATTAAATTTTATTTTAAAAGATATACTTTTCCTTATATATATTTTTTGTAAATACCCTTTCTATCTTTTCTTAAAATCACATTTATTATTATATAATATATAAAAATAAATGCTTAATAAAATATTTATTAAAAGGAATACACTTATAAAGAGAAAACATATATTATTTTATATATTTCTCTATATGAATTTTACTTTTATTAGCATTAACATTATTGTTTTTATATATTTTACATAAACTTCATATAAAAAAGAAGTTATGCTATTTTAAATTTTACTCTTTTAAAAATTTTTTTCATAAAAATCCATTCATAAATTAAATTAAAATTTTTTAATTTTTAATATATATAATTATCTATAGAAATTGTACTTTTAATAAATTAATCCTGATGCTAAATTCTTGTCACAATTTGTAAAATATTTAAAAAAGTAAAGAAAAAATTTATTTTAATTTTATTTACGTATTCAATTTTAAAATTTTTTTTAAAGAATTTTTTTTTATATTATTTTTACTGTAATTTTTTTTTTTTTTTTTTAAATAAAAAATTATATAATTTTAATGCATAATGAAAATTTTATATTCTATTAATATAATTATGTTTATTTAAACATGTAAATGATTACAATTTTTTAAATGATATAATGGATATATCTACCTTTATTTAATGAATTTAAATAAATTTGAACAATGTTACAAAAAATTAATTCTTATAACTTCGATATTTTTTATAATTTATCCAATGTAAGTTTCCTTTTTTATAGTGATTTTAAGCACCCATTTGTTAACTATTTTTTGAAATAATTCATAAATATTAAAAATTATAAGAATAAAAAAATTTTAATCCCATAAATATTCATATTTAAGAATATACATATAAATAAAATTTTTCTTTCTAATTATGTCAATTCAAGAATATATAAATGAAGAGGGATATAGAATTGATGGAAGGAAATCAAATGAATGTAGATTAATAAAAATTCATTTAGGTAATGAAAATATATTTACAGATGAAGATGGATTTGCTTTTTTTGAAATAGGTAATACAAAAATATTGTCCTATGTACAAGGACCAACTGAATTAAAAAAATCAGATGATAAATGTTCCATAAAATGTGAAGTATTTTTATCTCCTTTTAGTGTTTATGAAAAAAGAAAAAAAAAAACAAAAGATAATATAACAAATGAAATAAGCGCATATGTAAGAAATATATGCGAAAATATTATATTATTAGATTTGTATAAAAACTCAGAAATAAATATTTTTTTATATATCATAGAAAGAGATGGAGGTTTAAAACATGCTGCTATAAATACTTGTTTATTAGCATTAATTGATGCAGGTATAGCAATTAAATATTTTATATCATCCTGTTCAGTTCTGTATCTACAAAACACTATGATAGTAGATGCTAATCAATTAGAAATAAATTCAGGTTCTCCTGAATTGACTCTAGTTATTGAACTGAATACACATAAAATTATTTTATTAGAATTTGATGCAGAAGTTCCTATTGATATATTTGAATCTATGGTAAAAACATGTATTGAATGTTGTATTCATTTAGGTAACATTATGAAATTAACTGTAAAAGAAAATGCCATAAAATTATTGAGTTTAAATAATATTTTAAATGCTTGATAATATAATTTATTATACACACCTATAATTAATATTTGTTTTGTTTTAATAATCTTTATATAAATTTAATATTATTTAAATATTGTTTTAAGGTATATATATATATATATATTTTTTTTTTTATGTAACTATTTTATCCTAGTATTGTCTAATTTATTATCGAAAAAAAATTTTTATTTTATTTTTATATTTTAAGAAAAACAATATTAAAAAATAAATCAATATTACATCTTTCTCATCTCATTCTTTTATAGTGTAATATAAAATATCTGTTAACTTTATAAATTTTTTAACATAAAATTCGGGTAATTAATAGATATTTCATACATTTTTAATTATAATTTATATTTAAATAAACATAAATAATAAAATTAATTTTCATTTAAAAAAAAAAGAAAAATTTGTGTATCTAATGAAATTGTATATAAAGTAATATTTGAAGTATTTATACTCTTTTACTTAATACGAAAAAAAAAAAATTTTAACTTTCTATTTTTTATTTACTGACCTTGCATAATAAAAATTAATTACTAAAAAAAATAAATATTTGTATTTTTTTATATGCATAAAAATATGTGATGAACAATCATTTAAAAAATTTTTTTTTTAAATATATTTTAAATATTACTCTTGTTCTTTCTTATTTTCCTTTTATCTCAAAAAGAAAATATAATGTTACTGTGTAGTCAATAAGATATATTATTTTTGTAACAAAAAGGAAAAAAAAAAATAGTGCATATATCAATAATTTTTTTACTAACTTGTATATATATTTATATGCATACTTCATTTTCCGTGCAATAATAAAAAAATATATGTAAATAGTTCATATTTATTTCTTTAAAATAGCTAAATTTAATAAAATATAATAGGTTTTTTTTTTTTTTTTTTTTTTTTTTTTTTTATTATATTCTGTATTACGAACATCTTAAAATATTTTTCTAAAAATGAAAGGTGAATATTCATCAAAACCACCAACATATAGATGGGATATGAATGATGCCCTAAATAAATTAAAGGGAAATATTATGGATCTTATTTTTTTTGTGGGTTTTGTTATAAGCATTTTAGGATCATTTTATTTTTTTTACTGGTTAAAAAGTAGAGAAGTGAGAACCATATGCAATAAAGACAATTAAAACGAAAATATTGTGTGCAGAGCAGAATACATACATAATTTCATAACGAAATTTTCTTATAATTTTGACATTTTGAAAATTATTTAAAATTAGTCATATAATAATAAAAAATTATATATGCGTGCCATCAATGCTAAAATATTTTTCATAATTATCTTTATTAATTTTATTTAAATTTATGTATAAAGTATATACTTTTCAATAAAAAAATACTTCTTTATTTAAAAAATAGATAATATTCTAGTAAAAAATGAGACGGAAATATATTATATATATTTTTTTTTTTTTCAATTATTACAAATATTTTAAATTTACATAATTTATAAAACATGAATTATTAAAATATATATATATATGATACTATAAGTATTGCTATTGAATAAAATGTATTACAAATTAAAAATATTTTAATTATTTTCTTTTTAAGTATCTTACATTAGCGATAATTTTTATTATATAAATTTATTTATCTTAAAAATTAAAATATTTTTTGTTTTATGAATAGATAAAAATATATACATATTTTTGATAAATTTAAAGCAACATAAAATTGTGAACGAAAATATGTTAATATTAAATATTAACTTTTTTAAAGGATACCATAACATAAAATAAACAAAATACTGTTATAAGCATTAAAGAAAAAGCAAGTATCCAAAAAACATATTGATCACTTTCAAAACCATTTTTTAAATTCATTCCAAAAATAGCAGCTACTGTACCAACAACAGTTATGATTATACCATATATTTTTAACCCTAATTCTAATTTTAAAACATTATTTCTTGCATCATCTAAATTTAATTCAACCATTTGTAATACATCATCCAATGATTGATCAGTTCTATGAATAATCTTTATAAACTCTTCTATTTCATGACAGTAATATTCTAATAGCATTTCTGTATCTTCATTATTTGGAGTAGGATCACATTTTTCCCACAAATCTGGCTTATCCCAAAAATATGAGACTTCTAATCTCCTTACATCTTCATCATTATTTAAAACACCATGAATAGATTTATATACACTTTGAACTTTTTCATCAATTATTTTTAGTTTTCTTCTCATTTCCGTTAATTTGTTTATACATTTGTATATACTTAAATTATTGCTTATTATTTCAAATAATTTTTCTGCTTCACATATTACTGGCTCAATTTCATTTTTTAATTCTTCACATATATCAACAAATATTGCTTCTAAAATTAAAATTTCAAATGGTAATGAATCCTTAATTAAAGATATTACTTTTGCATTTTCAATAAAATATTTACACATTTTTTCTTCTTTTTGCGTTACTTCAAGAATTGGACTATTTGTAAAAGTAGGTATATATAACAAAAAATCCTTAAATATAATACATTTTCTATATGGTAAATTTAATAATACACAATTTCTTTTAGGAGATATATCAAATCTTGTGTTTGTGTTATTTGATACTAATTGTCTTATATCCCTATATTGAGCTAATCCACTTGTGGAATTTATAGATGTATTTTCTCCTTTTATCTGATGAACCATTTTTAATAATTCATGAGTTTGTAAAGAATATTGAATATTCTCTCCATTGTATATTTTATGAACATCATGTTTCAAATATTTATTAAAACATTTAATTCTAACTTTGAAATCATCATTTTTTAAATATTCTCCTCTATTTTCCTTCATATATGAGAAAGTATTTTTATTAAAAAAAAATTCTTTTGATGCTTTCGATTTTTCTTCATCTAGTATACTATCATAATTTTTATTGTTGGAATTGCTATTTGATTTAAATTTAGATTTTAAATAATCTGTATACACATTCTCATTGTTAATCTTAATTTCATTTCTTTTCATCAGTTTTTTCATATCATGATTTAAATGAAAGTTTGATAAAACACCCATTCTACTATTATATTCTTCATTTTTATCATATTTTCTAATATCCTCTTCTTCGTCATTTATATTAAGTAAAGGTTTATTTAATTTCTTTTCTTGAGGCATCATTTAAGTATTCAATATAAGCTCATTTATTTTGTATAACAAAAAATATAAGAATTATCAAATTCATATACATTTAATTTTAAATAAAAAAAAAAAAAGTATGAAAATTTTAAACCAGAAAATTAAAGAATAAAAGTGAAAATATATTATTTGAAAATAGAATTATTAAATTTTAAAAATGTTATTAAATTATATACCAAATATTATACTTTGAAAATATCATAAATAAAAATATATTTTCCTAAAAATAACTGGAAATTATATTTAATTTTGTTTTCCTATTTTATTTTTTGTGAAAAATAAAAAAAAAAAACAGGTTTAAAAACAAGATAATAATTATTAATAAATTGTAAACAATAGCTATGATATTTTGTCTTAATATTTTAACTATTTTAATTTATGTTACTTATAATAATTTTAATGAACAACTTTTTTATAAAAAATTAAAAAAGTTAACCAAAAAAAAAAAAAAAATAAAATAAAATAAAATAAAATAAAAGGAATAAAGAAAAATTATAAAATAGAATATGAATAATTCATTTTAAAGTTTATTAAAAAAATATATAAAAAAAAGGAAAAGGTTCAATTATTTAAAAAAATTATGTTAAGCAACATAAATAAAAATTAATAAAAGAAATTTAAATAATTTACAAAAAAATATATTAAGAAAAAAAAAAAAAAAGAAAAAGAAAAAAGCTAAAGAATAAAAAAATGAATAAATGAAAAAAAGGAAAAATGGGAAAAGGAAAAAAAGGAAAAATAGAGGAAATGTGAAAAAGTATAGCATGCAATGACAAAAATAAAAATGATTCTTTTTAATACCCTATTTTAGTATGTTAACAAAAAGAATAAAATTTATTTAAAAAATTTTCAATTATAAAATGATAAAAAAAAAAAAAATACATTCAGTTGTGTATAATAAAAATAAACATATTTTGTTACAAATGAAAAATAAACATTAAATAATTGAAATAGACTATACAGAACATTTATAGTTCTTTTTTTTTAATTTATATAAGAAAATTATATGAAATATTAAAATGTTCATTAATTTTATGAAAAAATAAAAATTATTTTTTAATTATAAGACCATATATCTCCTCAATTATAAATAATAATACTTTATAAAAATATTTTATTTTTATTCTTTATTAGGAATTCTAAAAAATATAGATACTCAAAGTGCCTACTTTTTATTTTATAATAATTTAGAATCAATTATATTTTTTATTTTTTATTTTTTTAAACAACTCTTCAAAATATATGCTTTTAATTGTTTACATACTTCTAATAAGCTCACTAAAATAAAAAAGTGCATTTACCGCTTCATATTATATTGTGTTTACATCAATAATGGTTAACTTATTTGTGTCTCATTATTTTTTTTTTTATTTTATAAATTTTTTTGGATATATTATATACGTATTTTATATATTTGTAAACAAAATTTGGTAAAACAGTGATAATTAAAAAATTTTTACTTTATAAGATTTTATATCTCATTGATACCACCCATTCAAAATTTTTTTTTTTTTTTTTTTTTGTTGCGTTATACTAATAAAAACAATAATAGATAAAAATAAATAAAAAGTAGAAGCATCTAAATTTTTTATGCATTCATATTTTTTTATAACATTAATATAGTTTTTCTTCCTTTTTTTATAATGTTTTAAAATAAAATAAAAAAATATAATAGCTCATTATTTAAAATGAATAATATAAAAATAACAATTTAAAAAAAATTTTTTTTTATAATAAAACAAAATAAAAAAAGAAAATAAAAACCAATTGATTAAAAATATATATAATAAAGAATTACAATTAAATTTAAATAACATTTTACTTTCAACAGTACTAGTATATTAAATATATATGTAATATTTTACATGTTAAATATATTTTTATTAATGCAACCTTGCATTATTTTATTTATGCTTTAAATGTTCAGCTGTATATAAAAACATCTTTTTATATGTATATATAAGAAAAAAATTTCCTTTAATAAATTTTATTCTATATATGTTTCTAATAAAAAAAAAATATTAAATAGTAAGTTCTTTTAGGTAATTTTTTTTAGACATAAAACGTTCCATAAATTCATTTTCATTACTTGATGAAAATAAATAATGAATTTCGTCTTTAATTTTTCTGTAATTAGAAATTTTATTTTTATAATTTTCATTTGTATTTGAAGTATCAATGTTTAACTTTTCTTTCAAATAATATTTATTTTCGGCTGATTCAAGTTCTTCTACTTTTTCATATGCCTTTTGAATGACTTCTTTTGGTAATTTTGCTATTTCAGCTACATTTACACCATAACTTTTATTTGATGCTCCATCTTTAATTTCATATAAAAAGCAAATTTTTTTTTTCTTCTGATCAATTGTAGTTTCCACATGTCTATTGATAACTCCTTCACATTGATAGGCAATATTAGACATTTCATGGAAATGAGTAGCAAATAAACAAAAACATTTTATTTTATCCAAAATATATTTACCAATTGACCAACTGATTCCTAATCCCTCATAAGTTGATGTTCCCCTACCTAATTCATCAACAATAATAAAAGAATTTTTATCTGCATTTTTAACAATAGCTGATGCTTCTATCATTTCTGATAAAAAAGTAGAAATTCCCTTTAATTGAAAATCAGATGCTCCCACCCTACACATAACTTGACTAAAAACGGGAACTTCACAAAAATCACATGGTACAAACATACCTATTTGAGCTAATATACATATTATAGCTGTCTGTCTAATATATGTACTCTTTCCTCCCATATTAGGTCCTGTAACTATTACCAGTCTACTTTTTTGTTTATTCATGTGAATATCGTTAGGTATAAAGTTACTTAAATTGTGCTGCAATTCTAGCAAAGGATGTCTTGATCTTTTCATAATTACGTTTTCTCCATTTTCTACTATTGCTGGTCTAACATATGGAAAGGGAGAATTATAACAAACAACAGCAAAAGATGTTAATACATCTAATGTTGATACTACATCTATAAATTTTTCAATCACTGGTGTATATGTAGAAACAGCACAAATTGTTTTTTTTACTATTTCTGATTGTAAGGTATTATAAATATTTAAACAATGCTCATATTGTCTGCATAAATTTTTTAAGGTATTTGTAGTAAATAGATACTCATTTTTATTCATACGTACAGTTATGTACTTTTTTTTTTGTTGTTGAACTATATTACAATCTTTTTTTGTTACCCTAAATAAAAACATATTGGTATTACAATCCACTAATCTTATATCTTCTCTATTTGCCCTTTTATAACTCCTATCACATTTATCAGAAAATATATCCCTTTCTACATCCTCCTTATGATTTTTAATTTTTTGCATTAATGCATCTTTTTCATTTGATATTTCCTCTAACTCTGGATCAAAACTTTTTGAAATTAAATAAACTTTGTTTTCTTCTATTTCTTTTAAATCAATAGTTATTTCAATCATATCTAATAATTTGGAAAATTTACTTAAAATTTCATGTAAAGGATTGATAAGAACTTCATTTAATGTATCTTTATACTTTCCCTGGATTTCTGTTAAAGAAAAATATATTTGTTTAAAATCTAAAATTGCATAATATAATTTTACAACATCCTTTAAAATCATTTCTTCATTATATTTTGAATTCATTCGAATTTCATTATTTTGATTAATTTCCTTTAAATAGTGATTTAACTTATCTAGTTCTGGTATTCTTTTTAAATAATTACAAAAAATACTATTACGTAAATCATCCTCTTCTATAAGAGTTTCAACAATATTTAACCTTTTATTAATTTCATTACTATTTGTTAGTGGTTGTGTTAACCATGATACTAACTTTTTAGATCCTATAGAAGTATTACACTTGTCTAAAAATTTTAATAAACATGTATTATTATTATAACTATTCATACTTTTCTTATTTGGAAGTATATTTAATGCGCTTATAGCTGCCTTGTCTAATCTCATATATAAATCCATATTATGTATATTAATTTTACATTGATTATGTATATCTCTATTTTCTTTAATTTTTAAATAATTTATTAAAACTATTAAGCATTTACTTGCATTTTCTAATTCTAAATGTTTATCATAATTTCTTACATCATCATCATGCGGTATTATTAGTTTTAATTCTTCTTTTAAATTTGATACATCATATTTTTTTTTTTCCAATGGAATTGCCTGTATATTGCAAATTTTGAACAAATTTAAAAGTCTTTCATCATCAACTAAATCATTAGTACTATTAAAAAAACACTTATGTGGTCTTTTTTGAATAAACAAAGATTCCAAAGCTGTAAAATAACTATTATCTATAAATTCAGTCAATAAAAATTCATATTTTAAATAATTATAAAAACATACACCTAATCGTTTTTGATACTTTTTAGTATCTATAA
The DNA here is from genome assembly GCF_900005855.1 of Plasmodium gallinaceum. NCBI lineage: Eukaryota > Apicomplexa > Aconoidasida > Haemosporida > Plasmodiidae > Plasmodium > Plasmodium gallinaceum. Next base: position 1,059,476 of record NW_021628251.1, on the reverse strand, counting down.
ATAAACATAATATTTGATCTTCATTTAATTCTATATTTTCATTATTTTCCATTTTTTTTTCTTTTTGTTAATATATAATTATATCAAAAAATAACCAAAAAATCATAAAAATAATTATTCTTTTAAATTAGAACTCCTATAATATACATAAATGGGAGAATAATCCTTTTATATTTTTTCTCGATAAAATTATAACAAAAAATTATAACAGTTATATAACTTTTATTAATAAATCTAACAATAAAGCAAAATATAATTCGTGTAAATTATAAATTATTTTATTTTATTTTATAGATTTAAAAAGAAAAATAAATTTCTTTTTTATTTATCCATATATTTTTTTCTTCTAGAACTTCACCAGTCTATACTAAATGATCAAATGGAAACAAAAATGGATATATTTGAATGAAGAAGATATAATTTACTTTAATTCTTTTATTAATTAAATTATTATTTTACATTTCACTCATGCTTATACAAGTTAAAATTTCTTTTTTTTTTTGCATTTTTTATTTAAATTTTTTATTCTTTATACTTTTTTAAGTAAATTTCTATGTAAAATTGTGAGTTATTTTCTGATTATTATAATTTAACTTTAAATCTTTTTTTAACATAAATTTCAAATAAAGATATAAACTTGAATAAATCTCTTTTATTTAAAAAAAATAATAAAATATACATTCAGCAACTTAATATATGTTTGAAGTTACTTTTTTATTTAAAAAAATGTAAACACAATAAAATTTTTTTTTCACTATAATTATATTAAAAGTGTAATTTATAATATGAAAAAAAAATACATTAGATTATAAGCGATTCATGCTATAAAAATATTTTTTCGAAACTCTCTAATGTATTTTCATATACGAAACTTACTATTAATTTATCTTAAAAATAATTATATTTAATTTAAATAAATATAAATTATAATATAAATATAAAAGGAATAAAAATACATAAATTGTATTCGAAATAAAAATGCCTCAATTCTTTTGAAGCACAGATTAAACTCTATACGAAATTTTTATTTCCAAATATAATCAATGCTACGAATTTGCCCTTTTGCTTCATGTAAGCAAAATATTAAATTATACATATTTCTTAAAATTTTCCTGAGCATATCTTAATAAAGACTAGTTATTTTTTTTACATTAAAAAAAAAAATCTTATATTTTTACTAAAGAGAAATATTTACAACAAAAAAAAAAAAAAAAAAAAAAAAAAATTCTCAGATTGTATTATTATTGAAATATATCATTATTATATATATCTTTTTTTATATTTTTAAATTTATTCTTTTTCTGTAGTTTTTCTATTATTAATTTTTTTATATACTCTTTTTTTATAATAAAATACAAAAAAAAAAAAAAAAAAAATTTATACTTTTTAAACCGTTTTAATAATTTTCAATTTTTTTTAGTAAATATATATATACATATGTATATGTTATTCTCATATTAAATATAAAGAGAACTATGTTAAAAAAAAAAAGTAAAATTTTCATTATAATTTTAATTTGAATAATGTATAAAATTTCTTAATGATAGATGAAATGTAAAAATAAATTTACAAAATTTTTTTATTGTTTTGAAAAGTATCTTAATTTTTAAAAAAAAAATTTTTTTTTTTTTTTTTTTGCTACATAATGATTTTCTTGGGATTAAATAGTGATTACAATGCTCGAATAAATTTAAAAATAAAATTTATTGTAAAATCAATAATAAAAGTTTTAGCTAAGCATTTAGTCTTAATAAGTATTTTAAATTTAATTATATCACTATGTTATAACTATATTATAAACAGAGACAGTAATAGTAATGGATAAAAAAAATAAATTACATACATAATATATACTATATATATTTATAACTTTAATACCTTATGTTTATTATAGCTTTTCAATATTTCATTTTAAATTAAACATTAATATTTTTTCATTTTAATATCCTTTTTTTTTTTTTTTTTCCTTAAAGACCAGTTAAATATCGTAGCACATTTACTAAGAGGAACATTTGTTAGTTCTATACCATCGTGTTTAACCCTATCATTATTAATATTTTTTAAAGAACAAAGTCTAAATAGTATATATATATATATAAATAAAGAATTACTTTTTTATTAAAAATGTTTTCCTTACATCTTATTAACTTTATATATATATATATTTTTTTTTTTTTTTTTGTAGATTATAAATATAAAGAATGGAATTTATTGAATATATTATGTGTAATATTAACTTTTTATAGTATACTTTATACAAAAATAATTTTTTCAAAGGAATATGGGAATAATATATATGATATTATATATGTAGCAGCTATATCGTAAGAATATAATATAATAATTTTTTATATATATAATTAAAAACACATTTTTCAATTGAATATATATAGTATTTATATAAGTTTTTAAAAATTACATATAAAAAAATAAAAATACATGTATTATTATGAAAAAATTATGAAATTAAATATTCATCTTACAAATAAAAAAAAATAAAACAATATATTAATAATTAATATAAATTTTTTTATCCATTCAGTAAAAAGTGTTTTAATTTTAGAAAATAACGCATTTAATTTTATTTGTTTATTTTCTTTTGTTTTTTTATATAGGTATATACTACAAAAAAGATTTAATGATAGAAAATCAAATATTCATGATTTCCAGCATTATATGAATACAGAAAATAAAAATATAATTGAACTAATTCAAAAGGTTCAAATATAAAATATTTTATATTCTTTTTTTATATATAGATTTTAAAATTTAGTGTAATAAACTCCCATATATTATTAAATATTATTGCACATATTTTATTTTTTCTTTTGTAGGGAATAATATTAAATATAATACCATTTTTTTTCTCATATATATTGAGTTTTGTTGTTGATATATTATTAACAGTAATTAATAGTGTTACTTTTAATATTCTTATAAATATATTGACTCATCCCTTTGATGTTATATTGAGTTTACCCAAAATATATAATTTATCAAATATTTATGTTATTACCAACTTCTCTTATTGTTTTTCTATATTTTCATCAATATGGATAACAACTATATTAGAATATCATTTTATAATTTTTAATTTTTTATTCAATAAATATGATTGTAAAGTTCTTACATCATTGAATAAATTCCCAATGCATAATGAATCTTCTTATCATGATGAATTTTTTGTTGTAAGTTGTATATATAACTATTTAAAAGATGTAAGTTATAAAATTAAGGTAAATAATATTGAGATAACAAATATGGACAAAAAAACAAAGTTAAAATTATTATTATTTAAAAAATTAATTTTGATTAATGCAAGTTTAAAATATAAAGATGAGTTAAATATACTAAGTCATTTATGTAACCCTATAAATACAATGTTATTTGAAGATACAAAATTTTGGAATTCTTATATTGATTCCTGTACATTATGTATAGAAGATTTAATTGACCAATTAAAAAAATATATAAATATTTTAAACCATGATCAAACTATTTATTCCTATGAAGAAAAGTTAGAAATAAAAGGTGTATTAGAAAAACACAGAATAAATAAATTAAAAGATACTATTATATTAACATGTGTATATTTAAAAGGAGTTGCTTTATGGTCTATTGCAATAAGCATTATTTGTAAAAATGTTATAGTATCAGTTATTAGAAAGTTATCATCAATTATAGTTTCTTTATCATATGTTTTATTTGATTTTTTAAATTTCATCAAAATAAATGAATTATATGATCCATTACACCACCTCCTTTATGGTAAAATTAAAAACATTTATATATATTTATAATTTTTTTCAAATTTTTATGGTATTTATTCATATATTTTCTTACCTTTCTTATTAATTAATACAAATATATATTTTTACATTTATTTTTCATGTAGAAATGAATTCTATTGTAGATATTTTTAAATTTTATAAAGATGACATTTTAGATAACAAATATCAATATTCCTATAATTTATATAAAGGCTTATCATATTTATTTAGAAATAAATCGTTAAAATACTAATTTTTATTTTTTAATAAAAGAAATTTTGGATATGTCCCCTTTATTAAAGTATAAGTTTTTTTTTTTTTTTTTCTGCGTGACATAATATATAATAAATAAATTCTATAAAAAAATATATTATTAATAAAATGCATTATTCTTTATAGTTATTTAATTTTTTAGTTTTATTTGTCTAAATCAAAAATATATTTGTTTAACTTTGCGTATTTTGTTTATATAGTTTATACATTCTATACTTATTCATATTTAAAAATTAAAATATATTAAAATAGTTTTATTTACAATGTGTATAAAATAACTATGAATATAATGGAACAAAAAAAAACACATACATATATTTACAAGAAATTATATAAAAAAAAAAAAAAAAATTTTTTAAAACGATAACTCTTAAGAACTAATGATAAATTATTATTCCAACTACTTGTAAATTGATAATATTTATATAACTATAAATTCTTTTTTCCTAACCATTATATATATATGAGGAAATTGATCATTATTTAAAGAATCAACAATTTATAAATGCAATAATTGTTCATAAAACTATATGAATATATACTTTTTTCCCCATACTATTAAAAAAAAAATTTCTAATTAATACATAAATTTATAATAACGCAGATTAAAATATATTTTTACACATACAATTTATTATTTTATTTTAATTATTTTAAAAAGTAAAATATTTATAAAGCTATGTTAATTTTTCACAATTTGTGATTACAATTAATAAAATAATACTTTGAAAAAAGCACTAATTTATATTTCATAAAAGTGATCTTATTCTATAGAAGTTATTTTACCTTTTAAATAATAGTATATGTTACTTCATATTTTAATTTAAAAAAGAACAAGTATTCGATAAAAGTGCTTTTTTTTATGTATTTCGTATTATCCAAATTTCCAGTATATTCTAAAAATAATTTAAGAATAAAAGAAAAAAAAATTCTTTCATTTTCAAAATAAATTTCATAATGCTTTATTGCATATAAAAAATAACTTTTATTTATCTTTTTGAAGTAAGATAATAACCTTTCATTTAAGACAAATTTTGTATCTCTTAAACTTGAGTATTTTGTTCAGAATGTATAATTACAGAAGAAAATGACCTTAAAACTCATATTAAGAAAAATTTAAATGCATACAACATGGTTAATATGTAAGATTCTTTTATCAAACCCTTTTCATTAAATTATTGTTTTCGAAAAACTTTATTAGATCTCAATTTTTCAACTTTCTATAAATTCAAATGTTTACAAAATATATAATCCCATTTTAATTTGTTTTATTCCTTGAGTATATACTTGTGTTAAAAATAAAGATAATATATCCCTCTATTATATAATGTATAAATTAAAAATAGTTTTTTTCATAAATCATTTGGTTTATTTTTATTCCCATTGCTTGATGTTTCTTATATAATGAATTTTTTATGTTTTAAATTGCTCAAATTTTAAATTATACCATTATAATTGTCAAGACTAAATACAAATTACTACTTTCAATTATATAAAAAATATAAAATTTTAAATAAATAATAAATACATCTAATATATATATATTGTATTATAAAATTTCAAGAAATTATATAACAAAAAATAGGAAATATGTACAATTAAAAACTAAAATAAAAATGTAAATACTATGCAAATATTTGATTTTAATATAATTTAAATACTAAACTAATAAAAATATTTTCAACTTTAGAATTTTTTAAAGATTATCATATTTTATCGTGTATAACTCTCTAAACATATTTCACATTATTCTAGGAAAAAAATTTTCATATAAAGTAAATAATAATTATTAAAAAAATTACGATGTGTATATATTGAGAAATGAAATAATTTAATATTTAATAAAAGATAATAATTTATGATTTTATACAAATAAAACTAAAACTTAATTTTTCTAAATAACTTTGAATATAAATATAGAATAACTACAAGAAATAAATGTGTATTCATTAATATAATATGATATCTACAATACTAAATATATGTATTTTTTTTTGGAAATTTTTCATTTGTATATTTTGTATTACTTTTATAATTATTCTATTCTTAAATATATTTTAACCTACATTTACATGAATAAAAATTTCCATTTTTACATTTATGAAACATTATTTTTAAATTACATCAAACAATCATATAAATTTACACGAGAAAAATTTGACATCCGATTATAAAAACAAAGAGAATTAAAAATTATAATATGGAGGAAAAAGCAATAAAAGGGAAATAAAAAATGAAACAAACAGATTACATAAAAATATTTCTAATATACAGTAAAATATGAGAATTTATTTTTTTTTTCATAAAATTTGAAAATGTAAGATAAATGCTTTTGAACAACATAGAATTTGTTGTTGTACATATTAAAAATATAAATTGTTAATTATATAATTTAATGTTAACCGTTTGAATGTGAACAACATTTTTATGTAAAATAGTTGCACTTTATGCATTAAATTAGAACAATGTAGAAATTATGATGCAGATAATATTTATTTTTCCCTATTTCATAAATGAAAATTTATGAGTAATATTTATATATAAACTTTACATGAAAATAGAGGATATTTTGTTCATAAATAATTTTACTTTTAATAAATTTTGTAATGATTTAATGATTATTTTTCTTTAAAAAAAATGTCATTAAAATAAAAATATAAAATCGAAAAAAATCCAACTTTCATTTGAAATGAAAGTCATTATATGAAAGATTAAAATTATACAAAAAGTGATATCTGTATTATTCAAAATATATAATGTTATTTATTATATTAATAAATAGTTACCCAATAAAAGAAAGTTAATTATATTATTGATTGTTTGTAATTCTATATTAGTCATTACTTAACAGTCAACAAAATACTATTTTTTTTTATTATAGTTTTTGACTTTATTTTTTAGAATTTTTTAAATAAGTTTTCAGTAGATCAATTTACTTTAGAATATTAACATTTAAATACTTTTACATAATTTCTATTCAGTAGCTTCAATATCAAAAACTTTTTATTCTTTTATTGAATTTTTTCATAGGGGTTCAAAAATTTATTTCACTAGTTAACTATTATTTTTAAAAAATTATTTTAAAATTTTTATATAAATGTTTCATATAAACTTATCTCTTAATTTTTTTCATTTTTTAATTTCCTCTATTATTCACTAATAAATGAATATTTCAAAAATAAAGTATTTTTTATTTTATGTCTATCAACTTTTAAAAAAATATTCTTGAATATGCAAACCTTTTTTCCTATTATAACTAGTTTAAATTATAACAGAATTTTTTTACTTTTTTTTTAAGTTTAATGATACATTGTTCGTTTTTTTACATTTTATAATAACTACCTAAGTGTAGTGTATCAATGATGTATATTTCATTTTTACTTAATATTTGCATCATTATAAATTATACGAATACTTTTTATTAAAATATTGTACATTCCTGTCTATTTAAACAAAATCAGTGATTGCTTTTTTTTAAAAAATTATTCCTGGATAACAATATACTTTTAATTTTTTTAGGATTCATTGTTAAGTGAAAAAAAGTGAGAATCATTATAATTCTTATAGAAAATTATGTAGTGAAAATATATTTGTATTTACATCATTGTCTTTTTTGTTTTTCCTTTTAAATTAATAGTAGAAAAAATAAATATCAAGAAATATTTTAATATAAAAAAGTTTTCTTTAAAATTAATTTAAATTATATTTTTTGGTAAATATAACATTTTTTCAGTAATAAGATTTTTTGTTTTTTCATCATAGAATACGGAAATTGTATAATAAAATGTATAGAATTTTTGATGAAAACTGGCAAGGATTAAAACACTTTGTGAGGGATAAAAAAAATTATGTGTATTTATGAAGTTATATAAATAAAAAATGTAAATGTTAATTTTCATTACCAACTTTTATATGGAATTCATCGGTTTTTTCATCATAGTACTGAATATTATTTAACGTAATAATTAATTTGTATATTTTAATGTTATCATTTTTAGGTAAACAAATATTAATATAATTTTTTTTATTATATATTAATTCTCTCAATATAAAATATTGTATTGTGCATATTTTTAGCGCTCTTTATATTCTACAAATTAAGGTTACTAAATTTCTTTTGTTTTCAAATTTTAAAAAAAATTTTAGTATTTCTATTTTTTTAAAAATAAGAGTTTTCATTCAAGAATTACTCATATATATACGATATAATTTAATGAGAAAAATATTAGTATATATTTTAATAGATAAATAATAGAAGTATTAATATAATTAATTCAGATATATATTGACTCTCATGGTTTCTCATAACTGCAACTTCACAAAGAATGAATTAACTCAAGCATGTAAATGAAAAATAATATATAATTAAATTTCATATAATTTTTTTTGTACATTTTTATAATTGTGACAAAATAATAAATTATTTTCATTGTTTAAGTATATAAATATGTACATTTTAATTTTGTCTAAAATAAGTTTTTTTTCTTAAAAAGGGGGAAAATATATTTTTTTAGCAACATTTTTAATAAAATACAAATAACAAATACAATATGTAATATGTTTTTTTATGTTATTTTTTGTTCAAAAGGTATATTTTCTGTCTTTATTTAATAAAGTTATATATTTTTAAAGTATACATATCTTTCAATTTTTTTCTATAAGATTTAATAATAGTTTATATATTAATTACCTAATAAATGACATATTATCACTTCGGTTTATTTTATTATTTACACATTATTTTTCAGTTTTATACTTATTAGTACACATTATAAATATAATATATCTGTATAAATTTTCTGAGTTTTTGATTCATAAGATAAAGTACATTTCCTTTAAATTTTGATATTTCAAAAAAAATTTAAGCAATATATTCTTTCTATTATACCACCCAGTCAAATTTTTATAAAAAACATGAATATAAAAAGGATTAATACTAAAATTAAAAAAAAACATTTAATATATATTATGCATTTATAATAAAAATGATATTCAATATTAATTGTAAAATATATCATTCAGCCTCGTTTTATCCAGGACATTTTGAAGCCATTTTGTTATTTAACAGTAAATGTAACTTAATATAATTAAAGGTATATATATATATATATAATATATTGTATTATTAAGTTGAAATTTTAAATATAATAATTAACATAATAATAAAATTATTCGAAAAAAAAAAAAAAAAAAATTAAATATACAAAGTCACTATTAGTATGATTTAAGCATAAAACAATTATAAAAAAATAATAAAAACATTTGAAATAAAATTCTAGATTTTTGTTAAATAATTTCATTAACTCAAATACATTATATATAATTTATTAATCTAAAAAAAAAAAATTTAGTAATATACATATAAAATAAATAAAAAACAATGGCTACAAATTAAATATATCAAATTAACATATGAATAATATATGTAGGCTAAAGAATTACTATGTAATAAAATATTTTAAATTATATATATTAAAAATAAAAAAAAAAATTATTATATATTAAATATAATATTATCATATAAAATGGAATAATCTCAAATATAATTTTTTTTAAAGATATAAATAAGAAAATTAAATAAAGAAATAAAACAGAGAAATAATTAAAAAAAAAATATATTAGCAAATATATATAATTAAATAAATAAAACTTAATATTAATTTAGGGTAAAATAAAGAATTAAATTTTTATTTAATATATGATAAAATAAAATTATATTTTTAATAAGTTTATAACATTTTTATTCTTTTTTAATAAATTACAAAATTTAATATAATAAAATTATATAAATAAATAATTTAATAATTATCATAAATAATTAAAAAATATATAAAAATAAATAATAAATAAATAAATTATAAAAATTAATAAAAATAAACCAAAAAAATATAAAAAACTACTAAACATATAAATAAAAGATTATAAGATAAACGATTAAGTAAACATATATATATAAATATAAATATATTAAAATAAAACATATGTTTAGAAATAAATTATTGTATAATTACATAAATTAACAATTCCAATATAAATAAAATAAAAAGTATATTAAAACTATAATACATACAATAATAATTTAAATAAATTATATAATTAATTATTTTTATATAAAATACGCATTAAATTCAATTCATTTATATAAACACAAATATTAGTTAAATTCAAATTAAAAATTAATATAAATAACATATAATATAATTAAAAATGTACACCATAAAATTAAAAATTAAAATAAAATTAATAATTTTTAAAAAATAAATATTAAATAAATAACAAATTTACATGAATAATTCAATTATATATACACATATAATTAAAATAAATAGTTAACTTTAATAATTTATATAAATAATAAATTAAAATAAATAATTAATTATAATAATTTATATAAATAATAAATTAAAATAAATAACTAATTATAATAATTTATATAAATAATAAATTAAAATAAATAAATTAATTAGAATAATTTATATAAATAATAAAATTAAATTAATAATTAATTATAATAATTTATACAAATAATAAATTAAAATAAATACTTAATTATAATTATATAAATAACAAATAAAAATAAATATTTAATTTTAATAATTTATATAAATAATAAATTAAAATTAATAATTAATTATAATTATATAAATAACAAATTAAAATAAATAATTAATTATAATAATTATATAAATAATTAATTAAAATAAATAAATTAATTAGAATAATTATGTAAAAATAAATTAATATTAATTATAATAATTATATAAATAATAAATTATAATAAATTAATTAAATATAATAATTATATAAAAATAAATTAAAATTAATAATTATAATTATATAAATAATAAATTAAAATAAATAATTAATTATATTAATTATATAAAAATAAATTAATATTAATAATTAATTATAATAATTATATGAATAATAAATTATAATAATAATAAATAAATTAATTATAATAATTATATAAATAATATATTAAAATTAATAACTAATTATAATTATATAAATAATATATTAAAATAAATAATTAATTATGTTAATTATGTAAAAATAAATTAATATTAATTATAATAATTATATAAATAATAAATTCAAATTAATAATTAATTATATTAATTATGTAAAAATAAATTAATATTAATAATTAATTATAATAACTATATATATAATAAATTCAAATAAATAAATTAATTAGAATAATTATATAAATAATTAATTAAACTAAAATGTGTAATTAAAATATGATTACTATATAATAAAATTTTAACAGATAATTGAATAATAATTATATAAATTTAATAAAAATAAAATAATTGAATTTATTATTTAAAATAAATTATTAATTAAACTAAAACAGGATAATTATATAATAAATTAATGAAATTAAATAAATAAATATGATAATTACATAAATTAAATGGTTATTATATTAAAATAAATAATCAAATATAATAACTATATAATAAAATAATTAAAAAAGTTAATATAATTATATTAAAATAATCATTAAATAATTTTATAGAAACATGAAATTAATTTAATAGCTAATAATATATATATATAAATTCATATAAAAACATAAAATTAAAATAAATAATTAAATTAATATAAATAATAATAAATAAAAAATATATTCATTTTTTAAATAATACTAATTAAAATAATTTATTTAATATTATTAATTAAATAAAAATAAGTATTATTAAAGTTTAAGATTTAATAAACTGTAAATTGTTTAAATTAAAAATAAATAATTTGAAATTTATTGATTAATCAATTAAAATAAAAATTATGTTTTAACTTATTTTAAAAAAGAAAAAAAATATATTTTAAAATTTATCAAATATAATTTATTTAAATTAAAAATGAATATTTATTATTTTATAGTCAATGTATAAAAATAAAATAATATTAATATAATCAATCATTAAAATAATTAGTAATTAAATTAAATAGTATAAATATCATCATTTTTATACAAATTTCTGAAATAATTAATATTGTTATTAAAATAAATAATTTAATAATTAGTTTAATTTAATAACAATTAACTGAGTAAAAATAAACAAATTAATATACATGATATTATTAATTTTAATGTTATTATTTTAATACAAAATAACTATAATAAAATAAATAAACCATATATGTGTAAACAAAGAAAAATAAAAGTATGTTTATTTAGCAACATTTTTTTTTATAATTAATTGGACATAGTTGTTTGTAATAATATGAAATACTTTTACATTTTTTTTTGGGACCTGTGTGTTTTATTATGAATTGGTAACGTTTTTTTATTTATTCATATCACTGTAAAAAAAATTATTATAAATTTTTGTATGTTAAAATAGGTATTTCATCATATCTTTAATGTTTAATTTTTTTTATATTAGTGCAGTGAATTTTTTTTGATATTATCAGATTCCCAGCGCAAATATATATAATTTGTTTTTGTTTATACCTTAATTCTCTCTATACTACAGATTTTTGAGTAACCAATATGAAATAAATGATGATTCATCATATGAATTAAGGCAGTGAAGATACATAGAAATTCTCATTATTTTCAGCATCAAAATAATTTTTAATCATCAAATATTAAATAACCTATTCTATGACTTATTGAAATTATGTAAAAATAGAAAAATGTTATCAATAAATTATAGGATTTAATGAAATTTTTTTAAAAATTGAAATATATTTTACATGATTTTATTAATGTTCTAATACATGTCTAATCTATTAAAAGCAATATATAAAATGGCAAATAGTTAAACATATAAATTTACATGTATATGTTAAGAAGTGAAAGAAAACTATAAATTCGTATATTATGTAAAGAATATATTTTTATTTATAATAAAAATAATGAACGATTTTTAAGTGAAGGAATATGTAATTAATCAATAAACTAAGCAGAACACACAAATTATTATACGCTTCTTATAGATTTATTAGTATAACATATATAAGAACAATCTTGTACAAAAAAACTCCTACAAACGTTATCTATTCCTAACATTTGGCAGATTTTATATATTCTAATAAATAGAATCTTAAAAATATGACCATCATATAATTTCGAATAAGACAAATAAATACTGTGATTATTAAAGAACTTTTAGTGTATAAATATGTGGATATAAAAATTATATTTAAGTTAAATATTTAGAACTTTAAAGAAATAATAAATAGTTTATAAAATGAAAAACGAACAAATGCCATTATGTTTTATTTATTGAAGGAAAAGAAATTTTTTTTTTCTTAAACTAATGAATCTTATTGAACAAAAGCTATACAGTAATTATTTATTTAGCATTATTGTTTTCTATATAATAATATAATATCCTTATGACTTAGAGATAATTCTGTTTGTGTAAAATGAATATTTTATTTTCTTTTGTATCATAATTATAATATAATCAAATAAATTCTTTAAAAACGAAATAAACATTCATACCAAAGATGTATAGTTTCAAATTAAAAGAATATAAAATTAAAAACCGAAAAACTATTTAAGTAGATTATGAATTAAAATATAAATGATAAAAATAAAACTGGGTTTCCAAAAATTTAATCTATACCCTACAAAAAAATTAGTACATTAATTTCATAAATAACAAACATATTCGATAAAATGTTGATATATAAAGAAATTAGTAATTCTTATTTCTTATATATCAATATACCATATAAGTAACAGTAAAACTATTAATTTAAAAATATACAAATGGACACTTTGAATATTTAGAAGTAATCATTATATCATGGATTAATAAATATTGAGAAAATTTATATAGATACAAATTATTATTAAAATAGTTCTATAAAATATGCCATTCTAAAATGTTATTTATTCTGATGAATTTTATGAAATTTAAAGTTAACATGTCTTTAAATCTATAATACTTTTTAATTGCGTAATATTCAATAGTATTTTCATTTTTTTATATGTGCTACACTTTTTTGAATAAAATTATGTGTATTTTTTTTATAATTTTCATATTTTATGTTATTTACAAAATATCAATATAAATAATAGAAATTTAAAATGGTGTTATTGGCTAAACTTAAAATTTGTCTGAATTATAATATATGTAAAATATCAAAAAAAAAATGAATATAAATATAGTATATTCTAAAGTATATATTTTGAAAATTTCAGCTTATGAATTTATTAGAAATTTTAATATTATTAACTAATTTAAAAAGAATATGTATTCATAAAATTATTGAAAATAAAAGTTATTTTTAATGTATAAAATATTTAAAAAATATTAAGCATTTAACAAATAAAATTAAAATGTTACAGAAAAGTACAAAAAAAAATGTAAAATTAAAAATATTATGCAGTAAAATTATGAACAAAATAATATATTCTTGGACAGATAAAAGAAAAAAAATTAAACTTTCAAATGTTTTCAGAAAAGTTTTTTCATAAAAATGTCTTCATGAAAAAATTTAAATAAAAGATAGAAAAGTTCAGATGGAATAAGTAAAAGAATAATGTGAAATATATCATAGCATATAGGTAATTAATCTGATACATTAGTGCTATATTTATTTCTAAAAATCACTGAGTTGGAAAATTTTGAAGGTTAATGAAATATGGTAATTAAAATAATAGAAAATAATTTATTCATATGAAAAAAAAGTCTTAATATAGTTTTATTGAATAAAATTTCAATTAATATGTATTTAAGTCACATCTATTAAAAAAAATATAAACTATATGGAAAAACAAAAAATATATAGATGTGAATTATATTTTTTCTTAATTCATAAGTAACGAATTTTAATATAACAATATTTTGATAATTGCATGTGAAAACTAGAATTACTCTTGAAGGATTATGTATCCCTAATATAATTATTTATTCTGAATTAATTCATTTCTTATAAACATATATATCTTTTAATATTGTAATAATTTTTACTTCCTGCAAACTTCTAATATAGTTTTTAGAACTATTTTTCTTGTTTTGAATATACATCTTTTTAAGTATTAATAAAATTTTTATCATTTAATATTTACAAATCCACTATTATATAATGTCTATACCAAAGGATTTTATACATTCATTCTTCAATTATAAAAAACATTTAGTTATTATTTTTCTCATATTATTTAATAGATTTATAATGTGCTTGTTTTTAGTGTCTTGTAACACATTCCTTAATACATATAAAAAATATACGACAAAGATAAATATTTTATAATTTTTTTTCTACTATACAATATTAATTTTATTAAAATAAAAAATTTTGCCATCAATATTGAATATTTATATTTTAAATATATTTTATAGAAAATTTAACACAAAATAATCTTTTTTAATAAACTTATCAAAATGAAAATCTTACTTTTAGACTAATGAAACTCTTAATTCATAGATTATTTGTAGATTTTCTTTTTGTTTTAAATGAAAGTAATTATTGTATACACTGACATATCTTTGGAACTTAAAATTTTATTTATTTTCTAAATAAATAGATATATGATAAATAAACACAATTGTTCAACTTTTTTAATAACTTTATTATTCTTGAGATAAAATTTATAACTACTTGATCCTCTTAATTATAGTAGTTATAACAAATATGTAATATTAATTTCATGTTTGTTACTTAATAGTATATGAAAAATATAACATTCATATAAATGTATTTCAACAAAATGATTTTAAATTAATATAAATTTCTTATATAAATGTTTTGGTATTATATATACAAATTATATAACTCTTTAGTGAAGACAAATATTTTATTAAAAGCAAAACTAAGAGTATATAATTTCATCAATCTATTTTATTTAGATAATATTTTTCATGTAATTTAAATATGTATATATTTAAAATATATATTTATAAATTGTGGATATTTCTATATAAGAACTAAAAATCAGTACATTTTTACATTTTAAGACAACCTTAAAGCTTTTTTATAAAATGAAAATTATATATTTTTAAGGATTAAAGCACATTTTTTGTTATATATTCTTAATTGTCATATATTGAACATACGATGATTTTCAGATATCGTATATATTTTTTTCTAAATAATATGCTATATCTTAATATGACTTTTTCCAAACCTATATTCAAATAACTTTTTTTTATTTAATAAATAATTTTTATAAATTTTTTTGACAAACAAATGCATCAATGCATATGAGAGAATAAAAAAAAAAGGTTCACAAAAAAAAAAAAAAAAAAAAAAAAAAAAAAAAAAAAAAAAACTTATAAATATATGAAGTTATAAAAAAAGACTAGTTTATGATGACTGATGCTATTTTTTTAAGCTGTATTTCTTTATCAGACAGTTCCTAAAATGTAAAAAAAAAATGTTAATATATAGAGTATTTTTACTAATTGTATATATATATATATATATATATATATATAATATACATTAAATTAACAAAATATAAATAGATGCATGTAAAATATAAATAGAAGTGAACCTTTTCTTTAAGAAGTAACTTTTGCGTTTTTATTTCACATTCTTCACTTTTTTCAAATAGTTCTTTTTCTAACTTCATGATTCTAGTTTTCATTTCTTCCTCATTTCTAAAAAATTAAAAAGAAAGAAAATATTTTAAAATAATGCTTTTTTTTAAAGAATATGAAAGAACATATAATATAATTATTTGTTCATCTAATTCTATTCTTTTCATCTTATATTTTCTTTATATTACTTTTCATAATTCATAATGTATCTCTTTGATAATTCTAAATTTTTATTGGCATTATTCAATTCTTCATTTAAGTTTTTGTTTAAGCCAGTGAAATTTTCAATTATTAAAGCTTGTTCCTGAAAAATGAATATATAAAAATATATCATTAAAATATATTTTCTGTATTACATATATATGGGATGTACATATATTTTTTTTTATTTTATGCATATATCATTCTGTGAACTTTAGAATATGTTTATATTTTTTTTACTGAATTACCTTTAATTCATTGTCACTTTTGTTTAATATAGTTTTAAGCTCCTGTATATCATTATTATATGTTTTAATTTTTTTTTCTTTTTCATCTAATTCTTTTTTTTTGTCACTTAATTCTTTAACAACGACAATCAATTTTCTATTGAAAATAAGAAAAAATTATAATATTATTTTAACATTTGAATATTAAAGTAAAATGGAAAGTAAAAAAAATAATAAATTTTTTACTTGAAGGTCCCTTCTAATTCATTATTTTGATTTTCTTCTATTGTTTTCAATTTTTCGTTTTCACTCTACAAAAAAAAAAAAAAAAAAAAAAAAAAAAAAAAAAAACATAATTATAAATAATTCAAAAAAAATAATATACGTTTACACTCGTTTTATTTTATTACTGTAAGAGAATTGATAACATTTATTCCTTCATTAATTCTATTTGTTTGATCATTTAATTTATTATTTAAAGTTTTATTCTGAGATTGTATTTGTGTATATTTTGCTTGAAGAGATTTTAGTAATGATTCCATCGAAACTGTTCTATTTTTTATGTTCACATTTTCTTCTTCTGTTTCCTTTTTTTGTAAATATACTTCTTCATATTTTTTTTGTAGTCTATAAAAAAAAAAATTAAATTTCATTTTATTATTTTATCATTAATTTTTCTTTCATCGCATTTTTTTTTTCACGTACTCATCTATTATTTCATTTTTTTGAGCAATAATATTTTCCAAGTTGTTATTTTCTTGAACCTTTCTATTAATTTCAATCTCATTCTCTTTTCTAATTTTTTGAATTAAAATATTGTGCGCATTTTGTTTCTCTTCTATTTCTTTATTTAACACATTTATAACATCTTTATATCTCTCAAGATCTTGTTTGTAAATTTCTAGTCTTGATTGAGATTCATTAAATTGAGAATTCAAATTTTTTATTTTATTCGAGTAAAAGCTAATATCAGATGATCTCGTTATATTATTGTGCAACAAAATGTTTAATAAATATTTTTTTGAGTATTCATCTGCATCTTTTGAATAAAACAAAAAATTATGTAATAAAAAATTAAATAAATACTGAGTATTGTATATAGTATCAAAATAAAAATTAAAAGAACTCTTTCTATTTTTTATTGTTTCAAAAAAAATTTTATCAAAATTAAGGAAAAAGGAATTTTCGTAATTTGCACTTGCGTATTGGTATTTTAAAGAAGGAAAAATATTTTTGTTTACAACATTTTCACTACTAATAATATTTTTATTCAGGTTTTGGGAATAATTAGTGTTCATATGATTTGGTAAAAAGTTATCATTTTTTTCATTTAATATATACCTATTTTCTTCTTCATATAAATATTTTCTATTTATTTCATCAAATTCATGAGAACTTCGCTTATTTAATTTATTCAATAGTGTATTATAATTATCATCTTCATGTAACGATAATTTTTTTTTTGCATTTCCCTTTAAAAAACCTTTATAATCAATAAAATTTTCCGTATATTTTTCCAAATAATTGTCTAAATTATAATAGTGTCTTACTATATTTAAAATTGCTATTTTCATATTTGAAAGCTCAATGTTTTTATCATAATCTAAAATAGATTTTTTATACAAGAGAAATGATATTGAGTAAACACAGTTATAAATTATTAGAGAGTCTTTTGACTCATATAAAGACGATATTAAAAATGTTAATGCTCCCGATTCGTACAAAGCTTTATGTATTTTAATAATATTAGGTTGATTATTATAGTGAATATTTTTTATAAATATACTAGATTTTAAATCTGCAGTTTCATTTAAGTTATTAGTTTTTTTATTTAATGAATAATTTAGTAGTAGAGATATATATCCGCAAACCAATTTAATATTTTTCATGTTAACACTTTTTTTTAATTCTTCAATAAAATAATCTATGTATTCAAAAGTATTTTCATGTATTGTCTCATAAAATTTTGTTTTCATTAAAGTAAATAAAAAATTAATAATGACAATTATATATCTCGTTTTTTCAATATTTTCTTCTATATGAAATATAGTATTTGATGAATAAACATCTGGAATTATATGTAAATTAATTAGTATAGCTTTTATTACAGCATTTCTTTCATTCATTTTTATGTTATCAAATATTTTACAAAATATTTCCTTATAAAATTTATTTCCTTCATTCTCATTATTCGATGCATAAGAATAATTCAAATTATTTGCATTTACATTTTTTGATAAACCATATGCAGATGCACTTATGTTTTTTCCATTTGCATTAATATATGAACTATTTAAATTTCTTAAATTATAATTATTTGTATTTAGGTGAGTTCCATAGGCAAAGTTATTGTTTAAATTATTTTGAACATTTTCTAAATTATTTTTTTTAGCACAAAATTGGCAATATAAATGTATCAGCTTGGAGAAAATGAGTGAAATTACTGTCGCCAAACTTTTATTTTTGTGGATAGTTGATAAAAACAACATATTTATATGTTCATTTATATTATTGAAAATTGAATTAAATTTTTTATCTTCATTATATTTCATAATATAATCATTGTTTTCATTTAAAATATGAAATATTGTTATGGAAACATTTGGAAATTTAATTAAAATTATGTAAAAAAGAAATGATATATTTGTTATAAGTTCATACTGTTTATTGGATAATAATCTGGAAGAATATGTAACAAAAATAAAAAGCACTTTTGTTATATTTATGTTTTCTTCAAAAAAATAAACAAATTTTTTGTCATTAAAACAAAATATAAGTGTGTCTACAATAGTTCTCATTCTAATTAAATTACCATTATTTACAATATTTTCAAAAAGTAGCATAGGAGAAAAGTAATTTTCTTTTTCTAATTCTTCAGGAAAAATGAATATATACGTCTTGTATAAACTAATATAAAAATTTTTATATACTTCAATGTCGTCATACTCATTTAAATATTTATAATATTTCGACAAAAATATTTTTAATTCATTAAGATCATCACTTGAATTCATAATTTTTTCTCTAACAGCATCCAAATTCATTAAATTATTAATTATGTTTAAACTTTTCAATAAAATATTACAATATGTCACTCTATTTTTACCCAAAAACAGCAATTCATCTTTTCCATCTATAAAAGATAAATTAGTATTTGTACTTCCATTTAATAAATTAGAAGATGTTAACATTTGTTCCTTTCTACTTCTACGTACATTATTTTCTGCGTGCATTTTCATCATATCTGAATATAGCAAAGAGCTATCTTTTATCATGTCTTCCAAGTAAAAATTTAAAAAATTTAAGAGATAAAAGAAAATTTTATAGAAATAAACATGATTATTATGTATTTTAAATGAATTACATTCTTTTGATGTTATTCTCAAATAATTTGTATTATTATTAATTGTATTGTTGTGATGAGAATTAGTGTTGTTTTCATTTGATGAAGGATGATTTCTAAAATTTGAAGTAATATATTTTCTTTTTATATAATTTTGCGAATTATTCATTTTCGCAATATTATTATAAATAGAACTATTTTTTTCATTTGTTAGTTTTAACTCTTCATTTTCAGATTCTTTTATATCAAATGTAACAATATTGCTAGTAATATTTTCTAAACAGTGTAAACATAAAATTAGTAAGTAAATATAATTATAATAATTTTCATTAACATTATCTCGAAAGAAATAAATTTTTAAGTTATTATAAAATGATGACATATTTCCATTTTCTGAACTTACGTAGTACTCAACTGATCTTATAAGGTAAAATAAATATTTTATTATATCAAATTCATCTTCTCTTTTCATTTCATTTAATGACAATTCATCATTCATATATATTCTTGAGTTTTTATCTAAATATTTGGTTTTATTTGCAAAATCAGTCAAATTCGTATTTTGTTTAACAGCATCGTTAGAAAACATATTTTTTTTAAGTGCTCTATTTTCATTATTTTTATCATGATCTATTTTATCCTCCTCAATAACATCTTTATTTTTTTTTGTTTCACCTCTTAACATATAATACTTTAGCTTATCCGAAATACTTAAAATGCTAATATTATATAAAGCTTCTATGTGCTGTTTATTTAAAAGATCAAGTTTCAAAAAATAACTTTCACTTGTATATGGCTTTTCATTATTGCTATTTTCAAAAGCATTTACGATATTTTCATAATAATCTCTATATATATAATTATAATAATTTACTAATTCACGCATACATTCTTCATTGTCATTTATTAAATCTAAATCATATATATTGTTTCTGTATTCTTCTAAGCATATATTTATGTATTCTGAATAATCATAGCTAAAATTTTCCTTGTGAGAAAATCTTCTTGTTTCTTTACTATGAGGATTTGATAAGCTATCTCTTTTAAGCATCTTTAACTTAATAATACATTTATATATATATATAAATATACATATATTATTTTATAAGTGTATATATTGCTTTAAATATATATATGCCCATATAATTTTTTGGAGATTTATGATTTTATTCTTTAAATAAAAAACATTTAATATATTAAAATTAAATAACAAGATTTATTTACATCTAACAAAATATAAATTCCTTTACAATTTGTCTAAGAATTAAATAAAAAGTTTAAAACATTTTTTTTTTTCTTTTTAAATAAATTGAAAATATTAAATAAATAATTTTATATCAATTTATTTAAAAAATAATCAAAGAAAAAAAAATGAAAATAAAAAAATTCAATATATAAAACACAAAAAGAAAAATTTACAATGTCAAGAAAAATAATTTTTTCTTATATATTTAATATAAAAGTTAAATATGTAATATTAAAAAGAAATTTGACAAAAGGATAAAAAAAAAAAATTATAAGTTTAAAGAATTTACTGAAAATTTTATAGATGTAAACTAATAGTTTAAAAAATCAATAAGTATTTGTATTTAAAAATAAAAAAAAATAATTTGAATTTTTTTTTTTTTTTTTTTTTTTTTTAAGTTTTGGTTTTGTATTTTTTTATTATTAAAATGTGTGCGTATTATGTAATGTATTCTTTAAAG
Source organism: Plasmodium gallinaceum (assembly GCF_900005855.1). Classification (NCBI taxonomy): domain Eukaryota; phylum Apicomplexa; class Aconoidasida; order Haemosporida; family Plasmodiidae; genus Plasmodium; species Plasmodium gallinaceum. The sequence goes on along the minus strand of NW_021628251.1, from coordinate 1,037,441 downwards.
AAATGTTAAATTTATATTTTTTGTTTTTACAATCTCTTAAAAACTCAAAAGAATTTTTAATGCATTTGTTTATTTCTTTAAATGTTAACTTTAATTTTATGATTTTCATTTATATTTGAATATCCATGTAAAATTAGATAAATAAATATACATTAATAAAAAAGTATTTCTCATGAGGAAAAATAAAAGTATTATTTATCATATTGCTGGAATTTTTATATTATTTAATAGTTTTTCATATCACATGTAGTTAGAAAAAATATAAAATAAAAAAATAAAATAATATAAATAGAAATAAATAAAATGTATTCTTTTTAATACTTTACATTTTTATTTATCCTTGTTGCGTAAAAATTTTATAAAACATTTTGAAAGACAAAGTTAAATATAAATATGTTAAAAAATTACTTTTTTTTTTTTTTTTATTTGATTTCTTAAAAATTTATGAAAATAGAATTATTTTAAAAAAAAAAATTAATATAACAGCTAAGTAGATAAATAAAAACATTTCATCGTTCATGAATTCATTTATGAATTTTACCAATGAACAAATCATTAGTTTTAATTGATCTACTAAAAAGGTATGCGTTTTTTTTTAAATAACTTCAGAGGTAAATTATTCAAGATGAATTAAAAAGCACAAATATAATTAGGGGAGAAATAAAAGACGATCAGCAATAATAAATACAAAAAAAATGATTTTTTAAATAATACTTCATTTTTTTTTCTTTATTCTTCTTAATAATTTATAAATTAAATACCCCATATTATTTTTTTGTACTCTTAATTCATCTAAGCTATTGTCAGGAAGATTTTTTGTATCTATAAAAAAAAAAAAAATATACATATACATATTTAAACAAAATTGTACATAATTTTGCTTTAATAAAATAAAATTATTAAAAAAAAGATAATAACAATGTTTAAATAAAGGAGAAATCGAAGAAAACTTTTTTTTTTAAATTATTGAATGACCTATTTCTTATAGATGGCCTATAATAACTTGAATAATCTTTAAAATGGTTAAATGATGAATTATCTTTAGAACCTAATTTTTGTTTTGAGGAATTTAACATTCTATCTTCTTTTTCTTCTTCTCTTTTTTTAATTTGTTCTTCTTTCATTTTTTCTTTGTTAGCTATCATTTCTTTTTCTAACTCTTGTAATTTTTTTTCTCTTGCTATTTTCATTTTTTTATCTATTTCACTGTTATGCTTAACTTCATAAATTTTATTTTTATTTTTGAAACTTTTAAAAATAAATATAAAAAGGAATATACCAATAAATAACAAGACTACATTTTTTAATGTAAAAATTGTCATATAGTTTTCCGATATTTTATTTTCCAGCCTTTCCATTTTAATAAATATGAGAATATAAAATTAATACTTATGTAAGATCAACAATAAATTTTAAATGTATTATGAACAAATCGATAAATTAAAATTTTCTTATTATACAGAAAATTTTAACTTTTAAAATAATAGTAATAATAATGTTCTATTTTTTTATTAACTGCATTTAGTTTATAATTAAAAATAATAAAGAATTAAGAAAAAAATGTATTCAAATTTAGATTGATATTAATATGTAAACAAACGAATTAATGAAAAAATTAAATATTTTATACTAAAAAATATGAGGTTTTAAATGTTTTCATTGTTGACAACATTTATTTTTTTTAAATAATTTTTTTTAAATAAAAATAATTTATATATACATATGCATTTCCCTTAAGTTTAAGATCTTAAAATTATACTTCAATGTTGATGATTTAAAATGTTCTTAAAAATGACTAAAAAACTTTAATATACTAAAAAATATCTTAATTAAAATTAACTCTTTATTTATAAGAAATCAAAACAAATATTTTTTACACACATAACTTTTGATTGATAATTCATACTCTTTGTTTTTTTGTTCTTTGGCAGCTTTAACATTATATCTATTTAATTTTTTTTTTTTTTTTTTTTTTTTTTGTCATAAAAGATCATTATTTATTAGGTTTAAAAAAAAAAGTTTAAAAATTAATTTACGTTTTTTAAATATGAAATAATGCAAATAATTTTATTGCTTATGTAAGACAGAGTTCCATCATTTTTTTAAAAAAGGTGAACATTTTCATTAATATTTTTACTAAAACAACAAAGCAATTACTATAATTAAATGAAACTTCAATAATTATGAAAAAGAGATATGCTAATTGTATTGAAAAAAAATTATAATTTTATTTTTGTTATATAAATAATGTAGTAGCATGTTTTAAAAAATATTATAATGTACATGCCCTATAAAATGCAATTTGTAGGTTATAATATTTTGTAACATAAAAATTTATTATGTTCTTATAAATATATATAACAGATTATAAAAAATGTTATCTTATTTCAATCATAATGCAATTTTATAGATAAATATGTTTTTTTATTACATCATTTTTATTTAATAACTTTATGTCTTTTTTTTTTTTTTTTTGATGTTTAACAAAATTGTCTTTTCCTGTTTTTATTGTGGAAAAATGAAATATAGAAATTTAAAATATGTGAACCAAGAGAAAAAAAAATATATTGAAAATATTTCATAGAAGCAAATGTTTATATTTTTGTAATATTTATAATATAGTAATAAAAAATGATAACAAAAGAAAAAAATAATGAAAATAGATTATCTTCAAGTTCATTAAAAGGTGAAATTAATGAAAAAATTCTTAATTCCCCTTTTAATAAAAATTTAAAAAAGATACAAGAAGATTATACGCATAATTTGAAAAAATCAGATAGAGAGTATATTATAAGATGTGATCCAAACTTCGGTAGAAAATGTAGCTCTATTCAAAATGATATTAAAGATTTTATTACTGATACAGCTATAAATGATTGTAAATCAAAAGAGAAAAATAAGGTGAGTGATAATGTGCATGTTAAGAATCGTAGTTTTCATTTTAGTTCTGATGATAAGTACATTTTTATAAGTGATAGCAGAGATTATTTCAAAATTGAAGAATTTCAGGAAATTAAAATGCCAAATAATTTATCTATTGAAAATTCAATATCACAAAATACATTAAATAATAAGGATGCTTCTTTATGTTTTTCAAAGGAAAATAGTACGAAGTTTTTGAATAAAATAAAGAACAATATATCCAATAATAGGAATAAATATAACAAAAAAAAATATAGTGAATTAATCAAAAATATTAACGTAGATATATATTCTAAATGTTGGATAAGCCAAAAATTTAAAAAAAGGAATACTTATATTAATGATAGAAAAATAATTAGAGAATCTACTTCTTTTCATAACTGTAAAAGAAATTCCTTCTGGAATGACATAAAGGATTCATATGATAGATATTACGATAAAGAACATAATTCAGCTTTTTCATTTCCATCTAACAGAGCATCACATACATGCAATATCATAGAAAATAGACTTTTTCTATTTGGTGGATGGAATGGGCAAAAAGCTTTAAATGATCTTTATGTTTATGATATTGAACAAAAAAAGTGGTTTTTTGTTGATTATAAAAAAGCAGAATACTATTTTGAAAAAATCAAAGCTTTAAAAAAATATTATTCTAAAATGAATTATTATTCACTTGAAAAAAATTTAACATATAAAAACATTCACATCCCAAGTTTTGAAAGTGAAACTTCAGAAGATGAAGAAATAGAAGAGGAACAAAGATCAAGAAAAAAAGAAAGAAAAAATATAGAAATAAAAGATAGGGAAGAAGAAATTCAGGAAATAGACATAGAACAAGTAGAAGATGAAGAAGATAGAGAGGATGAATATGGAGAAGATGAAGAAAATGAAGATAAAGAATATAAAGATGAAGAAGGTGAATTAAAAAATAAAAGTGAAAAGTATGATATAAAAGGAGGAAAAAAAAAAGTTAAAAAATTAAAATTTACCATAAAATTAAATGATGATTATGACTATTATTCTCTTTTTTCAAAAAGAACTTCAGTTAATTATAATATCTTAAGTAGTATTTATGAAGGAGATATAAAAGAAAAATTTTATGTTCCTCTTCCTAGAAATAACCATGCTTCATGCTGTATTAATGAAAAAATTTATATTTTTGGTGGTCATGATTCAGAAAAATGGCTAGATGACATGCATATTTTAAATGTAAATGGTGCAGTTAATTCATTGGGTAAGCTAAATTTAAAAAACAGTAAATGTAATTCGTTTTATAAAAAATGTAAGGTAGAATCAAGTTCATGCAGTAGTTCCAGTTTATATTCAGAGGAACCCATTGAAGAAAAAGATAGCTGTTCACATAATCATATTTACTTTATTGAAATAAAAAAAAAAAAATTTGAATACTGGCCATCTCAGAGAGCATGTCACACATTAAATGCAGTAAGAAATAAACTTTATTTATTTGGTGGTTTTGATGGAAACAACTGTTCTAATAATGTAGAAATTTTTGATACGGAAAAAAGAAAATGGATTTGTGCTGATACTATAGGTTCTATTCCTTGTCCGAGAAATGCTCATTCTATGATAAATTTGAATAACAATTTATATTTATTTGGTGGTCGTTCTATTAATTCTTATTTAAATGATTTGTTTATGCTTAATACAAAAAAATTAATTTGGACAGAAATAAAATTTTCAAATTTTTTATTACCTTGTATAGCAGGACATACAAGCTGTCTTTTATTTAAAAAAATTTTTCTCTTTGGTGGATATAATGGAAATGAAAGATTAAATAGTACATATATCATTGATATTAAAAGAAAAAATATTACTTTAATTCCTCCCAAAAAAAATACTCCTCACTGCAGACAAAGACATACTTGTTGTGTTTATAAAGAAAAACAAATATTTGTATTTGGTGGTTTTGATGGAAATACATGGTATAATGATCTGTGTATTTTTGATGCTAGTAAAATAGAACAGAAGATGTTAACTGATATTTCCATTAAAAATATTTTTAAGAAGTTACACAATTTAGTAAATAATCCACAATTTTCTGATTTAACAATTATAGTCCAAAACAAAAAAATATATGCACATAAAAATATTTTATGTATTCATGATTCATATTTTAAATCTTTATTTTCTGACAATTCAGTTCAAGATAAAAAATGTATATTAGAAGTTAGTAATTGGTCGTACGAGTCATATATTAAAATGATTGAATTTCTTTACACTGGAAGGTTAAAAAATATTTATAATATTTCTTACACAATTTTAACTGAAATTATGGGTTTATCAAATGAATATTCTATACATATTTTAAAAGGGTTATGCATAAATGCTCTTATTATTAAAATTAATATTAACAATGCATGCTATTTGTTAAAACATGCAGATATGTATAATGCAATTGAATTAAAATATCATTGCTTAAATTTTATTAAGGTAAATTCTCAGCATATTATATTTACTAAAGGGTTCGAAGAACTGAAATCGAATCCCTCCTTAATTGTAGACATATCAAAATTATGTCTTAATCATATATAAATGAGGAATAATATTAATATTCATTTAATAAATATATAAAAAGAAATTATAGATATTCTTATTTTTTATAGAATTTCATTTTTTTTTTTTTTTTCATTTTCATTTAATTTTTTTTATTATTTCAATATGTTTATCTTCTTATAAAAAACTTAAAAAAAAAACTTCTTTTATTTTATATTCTATATAATTAAAATATATTTAAAAATAAAAAAAAAACTTTAAAAATTAAAACTATCATATAAAAAAAACTTCAATGCATTTTAACAATTATAAACAAATAATTTTTTTACACATTAATAACTAATTTATTATAAAATAAAAAATATAATTAACAAAATATTAAAAATTATACTAAAAATTATTAAAAAGAAATTAATATTATTAAAAAAATAAATAAAAATTTAATTATTTAAAAAGAAAAATTTTAATAAATATTGTACAAAAAAAATATATATATGTGAATTTCATGGTTAACTTTGGGGAATTTTTTCGTTTTTTCTTTTTATAACATTAACTAATTTTTTTTTTTGGACTTACCTTTAATACTTTGTAATTTTTTTTTCATTATATGTTCTTTATATTTTTTATATGATTCTTTTGACTTATTCATCAACTCATTGTGAAAATAATTAGAAATGTCATATAAGAAATATGTTACCATAAAATACGTACCCCAATCTGCTTCATTTGCCCATCCTGATAAAAGTGTTAAAAATACATAATAAAAAAAATAGTGCGTTTGAGAAATGTGTAGTTCTCTCAAATCTAAGAAAATGTTTTTTTTGAAAACGTATTTAGTAACGAAGTGCGTCATAGTATGATTATGATGATTTTTTGAATTAAAAATTTCATCTCCATAAAAGGTATTATTACCAAAATCATAATTTAAGTGTTTTAAATCTTCAACATTAAAAGTTATCATTACATTGTTATTTTCATCAGGGTTATGGAAATTATTTATTTCTGGAATTGCCATAGCTGCATGTACTGGATCATAATTAACATTAATGTTATTAATAATGGCTCCACTATTACGAAAATCATTGGAAAATTCAACATCATAAAAAGTTGGTAATCCAAATGTAATAGCATATATTTTTAAAGTGCTATTATTTTTTACATCCATAACTTTGGACATATAAAATGCACTTAGCTGAGCCATAGCTGCACCAAATGAATGTCCAGTAAAAACAAGAGTATATGGATTTTCACTTGTGTACTTAGAACTGTCATTAATTTCATCTTGTATACTTTCTTTTAAAACATCTAAATATGGTTTAACAGCCTTTTCAAATATAAATATATATCCTTTATGCATTTTTCCTTTACTTAATATATCATATGGAGACAATTCATATATCAAATTAAAAATCCACATAGATGGACTTGATGTTCCTTGAAAAGCAATTATATTTTCAATGATATCATAATTTTGTTTATCAAAATTTGGTAGTGGATATTTTTTACTTCTTTTAAAATGTATGAAAAACTGGTTTTCGTCAAGATATCTAAAATATATATATCTATTTTTTTTTTTATCATACAAACTAATTATATGAGGAATAATACTACTTCCTACATGTTGTATAAACCATGGTTTAGGTACATATTTTGCTGCTTTCCAGTGTTTTAATAAATTCCACATTTTACTTAAAACATATACTTTATGAATAAACAAATAGCATACATACCAGGTTTTAAAAATTGCTCTTTTGTATGGAGGAGGATCAGAAACATCCTTGTATAAGTCTATATCAACTTTTGTCCCTAAATTATATGGTAAAAAAAAGTCAACTTTATCTTGATTAAGATAATCAAATATTGGTAAATCTATTAATTTTTGTTTAGTATATATTTCATTTTTTTCTTCTACATTTAAATAATAATGTTCTTTTACATATGATGAACAACCGAATATAATAGAAGCAAGAAAGTTAAATACTTCATACCATTCTTTGTTTCTTGTAATTATATTATTTATACACTTTCCTAAATTAAGTTCCTTTTTTGATTCTTTAATAAGTTCTTCATTAAAAATGAAAAGTACATCAAGAAGATTGGATTCTTCTACATTTTTAATACAATGTTTTGCAGATAACTTTTTAAATGCTTTTATTATTTTTAAAAACATACGATATAAAAGAGGTTTTTTACTTTTAGTATTTACTTTTACAATGTATGGATTTTTTTTTATATAATTTGCGACAAAACATATTTTTTCAATAAATGAACTTTTCAATGGCAAATATTCTTTACATTGATCTGATTTCATATAATATTCTTTAAATATAGTGGGATCTATATCTATGCTACTTAAATTAGAATAATATGATAATGTTTCTAAGGTTGAATTATCTTCATCTCTTATATATGTAAAATTTGAATAAAACTTTTCTTTCATTTTTTCCTCGTTAACTACGTTTAGATTATGCAGGGGAAAATTATATCCTTTACCATAGTTTATTTTTAATAAGTACTCATTTTTATAATTTATGCTTAAAAGATTTCTTCTTTTCATTATAAGATCATAAAATTCACTTAGTTCATTTTTTTTTAGTTTTTCCTCATATAGTTCCATATCTTCCTTATATTTAGTTAAAGTATTTAAAATAGTTTGTTCATAGATAGAAACATCTATTTTTTTTGATTTAGATTTATGTGATGTGTTTTTATTATTATTATTATATTCATTAATTTTTTTTTCATTTTCTTCAGCTTCAATATTCCTTTTTTCTGTGATATCAGTACCCACATATTCTTTATTTTCTCCTTCTATTTCTTCTTTGCTCTTCTCTTTTATTTTTTCTTTATTATTTTCTTTTATTTCTTCTTTATTTTCTCCTTTTATTTCTTCTTTATTTTCTCTATTTATATCTTTATTTTTTCCCTTTATTTCTTCTTTACTCTTTTCATGCAATTTTTCTTTATTCTCCTCTTTTGTTTGTTCTTTTTTCTTTTCTTTTATTTCTTCTTTATTTTCTCTTTTTAATTCCTTGTTTTCTTCTGTTTTCTCAACAACTATACTATCTTTATCTCCTTCCTTAAACAATTGTTTTTTTTTAATTTGTAAATCATCTTCTTCTAAATTATTTTTATATTCTTTTGTAACTTCAAAATTTTCTGGATGGTCATATGGAAGTGGCTTTCCCTTGTTTTTATTGAGAGAAGAGTCACAATATATAAATATTTTTAATAAATAATTTATACTGAAAATGTATATGAGAATGCATGTTTTCATTTTTCTAAAAATATTTACATAAAAGTCTTATAATATTATCTTAGATTTGTTCATTAAAAAATAATACAAAAAATTAACTAAATTTTTTTTTTAAGTTTTACGAAAGGATGTATTTATGTTCTATATTTTTTTCTCGGTTTTTTTTTTGTCATTAAAAAAAATTGAATCACTTTTTCTAGATTAATTTAAAGTAAACCACATGCAAAAGAAAAAAATAAATATATAAAAATATTGAAATTAGAGCTTAATTATAAAAGGAATCTACAATAAAATCCAATATTTTTTTTTTTTAAAAATGTGAAAAAAATAAATTTTATAAACCATAAATTCTTACAACAAATACATGCAAATATATACCTAGTTAAAATATTAATTAAAAATAAATCTATTTATCCTAGCAAAACAACAAATGCAGATAAAATTAATTTTTTTTGCATTTTTAAATCATAAGCAATTTATAACACACAATTCAAAGAAACATTTTTTTTTAATTGCTTTTTTTATTTTTGTCGTGAAAATATTTAGTGTAGTTAGCACCTTTTCTAAATGTATAATATTCTAATTCAATGCTTTCTTCATTTTCTTTTTTTTTTTCAATTACATAATGACCATCGTCGTTAAAGTGAAGAATTTTTTCTTCACTTTTTTCATTACATAATTTATTGTTGTTTTTGTCCTTTTCAAGTAAATTTATATCATCAAGTATTTCTGATTTATTTAATTTATGTGAATCTTCATTTAAAAATTCATTTGTATAATGTGACCCTTTTTTTAAGTTAACGGAAAAATTAATAGATGAATGATCTGTATCATATGAAGTATTAGCATTGAGAGAAACAAAATCCAGAACACATTGAGCTTGATGTATAGTGTAAATTCTCTTTATTAAATTTTTTACATTATTTGTTGGCGTTTTAATTAATGCTTTTATAACGTCTTTTATAATTTCTTCGTAATTTAATTTTAAATTAGAATTTTGAAAAATTGATTTAACTATAAAAGAAAATTTGATCTGATCGTAAATATCCTTTTGCGATTTTTTTATATAATCTTCAAAATTCAAAATGTTTTCTGTTTTTTCATTTTCATCCTTTTTCATTTTCATATTTTTAAGATAGTTATTATACATTCTTTTTCCTTGTGCACGAAATAAAGTTATGGGGACATTTAAAGAAGTTATTTCCATTAATTTTTTATATGCCTCCATTCTTTTTTGTTGAATACATTTATTTTGTATATCCTTTATAGCTCTTTCTTCTATGTCATCATATAATTCATCATATGTTTTATTGTATTTTTTTAAAATATAATCATTTATATTTTGATTTTGTTCTTTTCTTATCTTAATATTTAATACTTCCACTTCTAAAACACATTTAATTAAGTCACTTTTTCCTAATATATAATCATGTAAATCTTCATCAACCATTTCTTCTTTATCGTTTTCACTAAAATCACAAATATTTTGAAAAATTTCTTTTGTTTTATCATTTTTTATGTTATATAAATTATTGTCAAGTGAATTAATGTCATCTTTTAATAATTCTTCTAAATACTTATCAAATCTTTTATTGAAATTTACTTCTTCATTTTTTTCCTTATTTTCATCTATCTCATTTTTTTCATTTTGTTTATTTTTTTTTTTTTTTTCATTTTTATCTTCATCACATATAACGTCATCATCATTTAGGATAGAATCAATATCTTCCTCATTACTTTCATAATAATATTCCTCTTCTGTTTTGCTATTTGCATTATTCTCCTCTTCATGTTCTTTTTTCTCTTCATTATTTTCATCATGCTTTTTCAAGGATTTTTCTAGAGTATTATTGTCAAAAAACTTATTTTCATTCTTTTTTAAAACATCTTCTATTTTTTGAAAAACACTGTTATGTTTCATTTTTTTAATTTCTTTATAGATTATTTCTCTAAATTTATTTATGCTTTCTTTATTGATTTCTTTTAAATTAATAACTTCATCTATATTTTTATCATAATGCAATTGATTATTTTGAAAATAGTCTTTGAATAAATAAATTGGTATATATACAGTTATATTTTTTTTTTCATTTCTTCCCATTCCAATTAAAGATTCATTAAGACCTAAAGGATTATAATTTTCTTTTATTGAGACGGTGGAGTTGTTCATTGAAATAATATTATTAGGTAATTGGTAACCTTGTTTAAAATAGCTATTGTATTCCACATTTTTCAAAAATTCATAATCACTATTATCATTAGCTGTATCATTAAATAAGTTTTCATCATTTTCATCTTTTGAATTTTCCTTATAATTATCTGAGTTGTTAATAAAACTTTCCTCATCCTTATCTATGTCTATTAAGTCGTTAATTTTATTATTTTTCAATATATCTTTTTCCTTATCAACACTTTCCTCATCCATTACTTTTTTTTCATTATTTATGATCCCAATTTTTTTATTGTTATTTGATTCAACTTTGCAGAATTCATCATAATAAATATTATTAAAGTTATAAACCCATCCTCTTAAAACATTTATTTGAACATCATTATTCCATTCAACTTTATAATTTTCATCAGAATCTATTGTAATTTCATTTTCGCTTTTAAGAATTTTTAAGAATTCTTTAAATGCAGAACCCTTTTCATATGGAGGTATTTTGACAATTAAATCTAAATTTATATATGATTTATTAAATTTGATAGTTGGATATTTATCAATTGAAAAATTTAAAGTTATATCATCAAATTTACTTATATGAATATGATCAATTCTATTTAATAATCTTGGTGACCCTATTAAATGTAAATTTTTTATACTTTTGTAAACTTTTATAATATCTTCGTTAACATATTTTAAAAAAATTCTAAAGTAGTCATTTTTATCTATATAATTAATTAAATTGTTGATAGGAACATCATTTAAATATGAATATTCATATTTATTTTCTTTTAATTTATTTTCTTTATACTTTTTTACACAAAAATCATAGTAATATTCTCTCAATTTACCTTTTATATGTATTTTTAGTAATATATCACTGGTCTCATTATTTTCATCAGTTAAATCAATTGACAAATAGTTCTTTTGTATATTGTTAATTAAGTTAATTTTCTTTTCTTCTGTTATATTATTATTCCTTCCATTTTCATATAAAATGAATTTTTTTTTATACGAGTATTTTTTTTTGGATAGATAACTTTTCCTTTCATTACTATTTTTTTTTGAAAAGAGAAAAAGTGATTTTTTTTGTAGTAAAGAATTAAAGTAAGCGTAATGTTTTATTTTGTTAACATCACTATTAATTTTTATTTTTTGTTTGTTAATTTTTAATGGAATATAAAAATTGTTCTTATTTTTTTCATTTACTGTTTTTTTTATAAAAGTTTTGTGCCTTTTAAAGCTAATTATTAATTTATTTATGCTTTCATTATTTTTGCTTAATAAATTGAAGTATTGTAAACCTTCAATAAATAAAATAACATATATGAAAAGCAAGATTTTTAGAATTATTATTTTATTTCTAATAACCATATTATATATATACACTGTAAATTTACAATAAATTTATTGCACAAATTAGTTCCATTATTTTTATAAAAATTACTGTTTTTAAAAATGTATCATTTTTTATGTATGTATTGAATTTTCTGTAAAAGTTATATTCAAAATTTGGATTTGCATTGTATTTAAATTGCAATATAATAGTATTTTTTTTTTTTTTTTTTTTTTTTTTTTAATAGTTTTGTTTTTTTATATATATAAAAACACCAATATATTTTTTTTTTTTTTTTATAAAAACTTTAATATCTTTTTTTTTATGAAGACTTTAATTAGTATATATTTTTTTTTTTTTAACAAAAGCTAATTATTATTATTACCCCTTTTTTTTTTTTTTTTTTTTTTTTTTTTCATATGAAACTTTCTATTTGAAAAAAAAAAAAAAAAAATATTAATAAAAGTTTTTATAAATTGACGAAAATTTAAAGTAATAAATTAATATTTTAATAGAAAAAATTTGTATTATTAATAACATTTTTATTTTATATGAAAAAATAAAGAAACATAATTTTTTTTTTTCAATATATTGAGACTTTTTTCAATTTAAAATTTTCATAAATTATAATTTTAATTAAAAAAGAGGAATCAAAAATAAAAAAATTCTTGTGATATTAAAAAAGAGTATATATAAATATGTCATATCCATATAACCCAGAATTTTTTGTTCGTTACCCAAAATTTAAAGAAAGGGAAGAAAAAGATAGAATTGTGGATCCAAAAATAGAATTAGAAAAAAAATGTGCAGTGAAATGTGTTCGACCAGTTAATGAATATCAAAACTGTGTAAGTAGGGTAAAAGCAAGAACTGATGATAAAGGAAATTGTTTAGGTCAATATGAGGAATTATATGTTTGTATTGATCATTGTGTTGCTAAAGATTTATTTAATTATCTAGTTTAGCATATATTATTGTAATATTTTTATTGTTTTTTTTTTTTTTTTTTTAATACAAATACTTTTTTTAAAGCCGACTAATATTTTACACGTCATTAGACAACAAAAAAATACATATGAAATTTAATTAAACAAATTTAAAAAAAAAAAAAAAAAAAAAAAAAAAAAAAAAAAANTTTTTTTTTTTTTTTTTTTTTTTTTTTTTAATACAAATACTTTTTTTAAAGCCGACTAATATTTTACACGTCATTAGACAACAAAAAAATACATATGAAATTTAATTAAACAAATTTAAAAAAAAAAAAAAAAAAAAAAAAAAAAAGAAGAAAACAAATAAATTTATTTAAAATTTGAAAGATGTAATATATAAGTATATAAATAAAATCGGAAAAAATAATAAATAAAAATAAATTATAAAATTGGTGATACTTTGATAAAAGAAACTGTTGAATCAAATTGATTAACACTACAATACATTCTTGATGGATTATTATAAAATGGATTAAAGAAATTATAGTCAGCATAATCTATTATACATTCCTGAATATTCTGCTCCTTATTATTTGAATGTAATAATAAAGAAAACTTATCTCTATAAAGAATACCTTGTTCATTATTCAACTGTTTCAATAATGGTTCATTTTTTTTAATTTTTACTGATACTCCAAAATTTTGATAAGAATTGCTAATATTATATTTCGTATTTTTTGCTTTTATATTTTTTTTTAAGTTATTTTTCTGTAAAATTGATTGGTTTATCCTATTAAATTTTAAATTATTACTTAACTTTTTATCATATAGATTTCTACTGTTATATAAGCCTAAGTTTTTTATAAAGTTATAAAAGTATTTTTCATATTTCGGTTTTATAATGATTTCTTTTTCATCAGATTCTAATATAGTATTTATTAATTTATAAATCTTTTTCTCATTTAAATTACTACTAAATATTTTAAAGAGCCAAACACTTTTATCATATAATTCTTCACATTTTTCAAATAAGTGAAATAATTTTTTGTTAAAAATTATTTTATATCTTTTTTTGTATATTTTTTTAATTCTCTTTATAAAACTTGTATCATTATGAATAATTCTTTTTTTTTCATCTTCAGAATGACGATAATAATTTTTGAAATAGTCCTCATCTTTACTACTACCGTAATTATTCTTATAATTTAAGCTTTGTTCTTTATAAGACATATCTAAACTATTGGTGCTATTTTTTTCAGAACTATTTATATTTTTAATTTTTCTTAAATTATTTTTACTTTCCCTTTTATCAATTTTAAAATTATTTTCTTTCCTATTATATTCAGTTTGGTTGTTTGTATCTTTATATTTCATAAAATAATTATTTGTTAGAGAATTATTCATATCATTAAGTTGATTATTACTCTGTTCGTTTTTTTGATTTTTTTGAGATTCATGTTTTGGTTCATTTTTATTTGTTTGCAAATCACATTTCTTTAATAAAGATTTTAGAAAATTATTAATTTTTTTCTTTTTTTTTTTATGCAAATTTTTTAAAATAGTGAACAATTTTGATAGAACGTCTTGAATCTTTTTTATGTAAATTAATTTGGAATGCATAATGAAATTAATGTAAGATATAAAAAATATTCTATAAGAACATTCTAATATATCTAAAATGCTCATATTTAATAAATTATCTAAGTTTAATTCACCAACAAAAAATGTATTAAATGGGCTCTTTATTTTTTTTATATAATCATAATTAGTTTTGACATAATCAAACATACTTTTTAAATAATCATTGTTTAAATAATACTTTCTTTTTATTTCTATATACTTATTTTTTATATAATAAGCGTCAATATTAACAAAGTAGCTATTTTTTATACAATTATAACAATATTTCAATAAATTTTGAGAGGTATATACTCTTCCTATGTTTCCTTTATACCATTTTATGAAATCATTAAAATTATAATTATCTTTGTTTTTATTTTTTAATATTTCGTAAATCAAAAAAATCATATCATCCTGATCATTTACATTTTTTGTGCAAACACTATTTTTACTTATAAATAATTCTATATTATTTAAAGGAAATGGAAAAAAATTCGATATAACAATTTTTTTTTCATTCATATTTCTTTTCATTAGAGAAATGATATTATTATTATCTCTATAATTTTTAATATTGTCACTATTAATGTTATTAATATAATCATTGTTGACATTATTATTATTATTTCCTAATTGTATATGTGAATTTTTTGTTAATATATCTTTAGATCCTTTAATATATTCTAATTCAAAATTATAATTGCTATTTTTAACTACTTTATTTTTACATACATTATTATTCAATTCACAAGAATAAATTATATTATCATCTAAAATATGATTTTTTGAATTAGCTGAAGAGGTACTACTATTATTAAGTGTAATATTAGTATTTGTATTATTTTCATTACGATTCAACAAATCATCTAAATTTGAGTTATCATATAATGCAGAGCTATCACTATTGTTACAAAATAAGTTTAATGTTTTTTTCTGCTTAATTTGATTTATATTTTCGTTAATTTTAAATTGTTGTGTTGATATATTTAATGCTTTAATATATTGAGAAATAATAGAACATGAATAAGAATAAATGTTAAGTGGACCATATGATAAAACTAAATAATCATTAAAAATATACTCATTATTTTCGTATTTATTTCTTAAAATATCAAAAAACTGATTCCATATATAATAGAAGGTTTTAATATTACTTGAATGGCTTACTAAATAGCAAAATAAAATTGAGATTTTTTCTTCTTGATGACATAAAAAATATTTTTTTTTAATCAATAAAAAATCCTTTATAATTTGTTGTAATCTTTTTTCTTTTTCTTTTTCTTTTTTTTTTATATTTTTTTTTTTTGAATTTAAAAACTCAATTTTTTTTTTTTGTTTTTTGTATATATAATTCCTTTTTAAAAAGTGATTTTTACATAAAAATGGACAAAAAATTTTGCTTTCATTTTTGTAGAATTTATGATATATTTTATTGATTTTAAAGGAAAAACTTTCATTTTTTTTATGTGGATAAAAACTGTTCTTATATGCATATCCATCATTATTGTCTAATAAATTATTATATAATGGTATTTTATTTAAGTAATAAGATTCATTATCATTTTTTTTTTTTACATATGTTCTATTTATATTTTTTGTATTTCTTAAATGAATATGTCTCTTTTTTTTCATATAATTATATTCATATATTCTTTTTTGGTTACTGCTGAACATATTATTTAAAATGTTGTCTATATGATATCTCGTAGATTCATCTTCTATATTAAAATGAATGAATGAAGTTTCTTCAAAATCTTTTAACCATTCCTTATTTTTTGCAGATAAATAACGATTGATATGATTTTCAATATATTGATCATTTTTATATGATTTTTCATTTTTTTTTTTCTTTAACTCTATCAATTCATTATAGTATAATCTCAAAATATTTTTCAATAAAAAACTGTTTTTTCCTTTGTATTTATCATTATTTATAAATCTTATTTTCCAAATATTTATTATTTTATTTTTCTCATTTTCATTATTATTTAAAATTTTATGTTGGATATTTTTAATAAAATTTAGAACATAAATAGATAAAAAAAAATTGTTATCATTTTTTGATATATTTTTATGTCTTCTAATAATATCAAATAAATGATTTATTTCTTCAAACGTTGATTTTTTTTTAATGTTAAGATTTTCATTTGTTAGGTTAGAATACGAAGATTCATAAAATGAAAAATAGTCAGAAAAATTATAGTCATCATCTGATAAAAATGTTGTTTTTATTTTTTTAAGAGGGTTTACATAATTACTTTTACAAAAATTATTTTTATTATTATATAAATCACTATTCTCCATATTGTCTGTATTTTTTTTAAGAATAATATCATCATAATTATTACATATTTTCGTAAAATAAGATAGGTATAATTTTCTTCTGTAATGCCTTTTTTTTTTTTTGTAATTGAATATATTATTTAAATATATGTAAGAAAAATTATTTCTATAAATGTTGAGCATATATCTATTTTTTTTGGCATAATTACTTTTATAATTTTGCTTCGCTTCTTTCGCTTTTATTTTTAATAAATTATATTTTTTATTTTTTAAATTTACCGATCTATATATTTTATAATTATGTAGTTTATCAATTAAATAAATATTTTTTAGATGAACATTTATATTATAAATATTATTTCCTTTTATATTAGATAAATATATAAATAAGCAAAATAATGATAATAAATGGTCAAAAGTGAAACATTTGAAATAATTGTAAAATTTAAATGAATGGTAATTTACTTCTAAACCAACACCCTTAAATAATGCATTATAGTTTTCTTCTTTTCCATTATTATATATACTATTATCTTTTTTTTGTTCTTTATTATTTCTTTTTTTGTTTTTTCTATGATTTGGTTTAAAAGGATTTACACATTTATAATATATATAATCACTTGTATGAAAATGTCCACGATAAATGTGTTCATTTTTATCAATTATAATAAAGGTAGGTATTGATATATCTAATTCACTAAGAGCTAATTTTAAACTATTTAAAATTAAATTACTAGTTGAAAATTGTTCAATACTAATACATCGTTCTTCCTCCAATTCACTCTTATCATTTATTTCTAATTCTATGTATTCATTAACTATGAAAAAAAAAAAAAAAAAAAGAAGGAATAAGTATAAAACCCACAAAATATAAGGATGATAAAATGTACAAAAAGAAAGTATTATATTGAGCAAAATTATAATATAAAATTACATATATGCATAATATATAATGGTTTAGAAAAAAAAAAAAAAAGAATAAAAATGAAAAATGAAAAAATTTTTTTTTTTACCAAAAAAAAATCTTTGTATTGGGAAGGTTCGGGCTGGAAATAAGGAAATTTCTGAACAGTTTAAATTACCATGTAAACAATAAAAAGAATTTGCAATTGTAACATTTTTATTATAAATATATGAATTATTATGAAATGGAAAAATTTTTTGACATTTATTATATGGAAAATATACATAATTTAATTTTATTATATAATCCTTTTTTATATATTGTTTTAACAAGTTACAGCTGTCTTCAACAATTATAACTAAAGACAATGGAGCTAAAGGAGTTTTATTTTTTTCATTATTTACAAAAGCATACTTATTTTCATACTTTTTTTTTGTTTCTCTAATATTTAATTTTTTTAAGCTTACTAAAATATCCTTTGTAAAAATTTCAAAGTCACTTAGTCTAGTAAAATCTGTGTAATCATCTTTATAAATAGTTTCAATTTTATTTCTTTCTATATAATTCATTATTTTGAAATTTTTTTTTGAATTATATATTTTTTCTATAATTATATTATTTAAAATTATAGAAAGTATCAATTTTCATTTTACTTATGTTCTCATATAACGATTTTTAAAAAAAAAATTTTTTTACATTCATATTAAAAAATACAAAGTAATATTTCAATCATATTAAAAAAAAAATTTACTAAAATATCAAATTTTGTAATTAATTTTTTATATTTTTATTTTTAAATTTTCTTCTTAGTAATTATTTTTTTTTTTTTTTTAACATTTTATTGATTACTAAAAGAATATTAATTTTTATCTTTTTTTTTAATATAATATTTCCATTAAAGTTCTATTTTTTTTTTAAATTAACTATTTATTTATAAAAATAAATATTTAAAAATGAAAGAAAACTATTGTGAAATTAAGTCTTATTTAACTTTCAGTTACATATTTATAAAAGAAACAAATATCTATATTAGGCTAAATAATAAATTAAAATTTTTTATTTAAAAAAAAAAAAAAAAAATAATAACTTAAAACATAGAAATAATGTGTAAGTAAACAATTATAAAATAAAAAAAAATTTAATTTTTAAAGATTTTATTCAAAAGAAAAATTAAAAATATTTTTCTTTTGTTCTTTTTGGTAAAAAATTACGAAATTATTTAATTAAAAAAATAATTCCGAACAAAATATCAGATTTCAACGAAAAATATAAAATTTAAATCACAAAAACAAAAACGAAAACAAAAACAAATAACTTATATAAATATAAAACAGGAAAAAAAGAAAAATTGCTTAAATTTTATACCCCTATAGTTTAATTTTTACTGAAACATTTTATGTTTATATAAATAAACATATATCTTCAATATATTCATAACTAGCTACTGAATATACATTTTTTTTTTTTTTTTTTTTTTTTTGTTATTTTCCTCATATTTAAATAAATATATTTTTATTAACTTTTAATGCATCTCACAATTTCAT
The DNA here is from genome assembly GCF_900005855.1 of Plasmodium gallinaceum. Lineage (NCBI taxonomy): Eukaryota > Apicomplexa > Aconoidasida > Haemosporida > Plasmodiidae > Plasmodium > Plasmodium gallinaceum. Next base: position 1,017,966 of record NW_021628251.1, on the reverse strand, counting down.
AATTATATTTTTTTTCAAGCATACTTCAGTTAGTCTTATTAATATTTTAACATAAATCAAATGTTTTTGTTATTTGAAAAGTTTTGTGAACACATATATAAATGTTCTACATAAAGTTCTTTAAGAATATTATCTTTACATTTGGGACAAATTAACCTTAAATTCTCTAACTCCTTTGGTTTTAAAATGGACTTCAAATAATTGTCATTTTTTGATATCCCAATATAATTTTTGCTCACAAATTTCAATAATTCATCATTATAATTCATCTTTTAATATTGTATAAATATATAAATTTTTTAATTATATGATTTTTATAATTCATTGCGTTATTCACAAATGAATATATAATCGAAAAAAAAATTCTAATAATAAAAAAAAGTAAAGAAAAAAAAAGTACTTAATAAAAAATCAACATAAAAAAAAAAATATATATATATATTTTAAAGACTCAAAAAAAAAAAAAAAAAAAAAAAAAAAAAAGGTAATTTGTATTAAAACAGTTTATTTTAAAATACGAACAAAATAAATATTTTTAAATTTCATAATAATAAATACAGTTTTTAATGTAAAAAAGCTACACACTTAAAGATTGATTGATTATATTTTAAAACTTTAAAAAATAAACAAATAAAACATATAAATATTTTACATTTTTCAAATTTATAAGTTTATATTTTTTTAATTTGCATGTAGTTGAAGGCAAAAAAAAAAAAAAAAAAAAAAAAAATAATTGTATTACATAAATATAATGATTTTTAATTTAAGAAATGTCAACATCACATTTTCTATAATTAGATATGAATATTTAAAATAAGAAAAAAAAAAAAAATAGTTAATCTTTTCATTATAGTGTTTTTGCAAAATAAGTTAAGACAGAAAAAAAAATCAAATAAATGCTCATATAATGTTGTTTAACAAAGAAAGAAAAAAGGGGTTAAAAAAGTAACTAATTATGAAGTTTTAATCTCCCCTATTTTTAGTTAAATATTTTTACAAAATAAATAATGAAATTTTTTTGAACCTTATTTAAATTTGGGTCAATAAATCGATTAATTATTATTTAATTATTTACAAAAAAAGAACATGTAAGATAATTTTTATATATAAATAAAATTTGTATATCCTTTACAGATTTTTTCTATATTATATAAATGCATATGCATATCTACATATCAAATATAAACAAAATTTATATATATTTTGTAATCAACAAAATATAAATAATATTTGATTATTCATTTAAAGATAATGAATCAAAGAGAAAAGTATTTTATTTAGTGAATAAAATACTTCAAACTTTTCTTTTGCTTGTTAACTCTTTTTTTTTTTTTTTTTTTTCTCTCAAAATGAACCAAAAAATTTTAGTCATGCAACAAATAAAAAGTATGAACATAAAATACCTATTTTGTTATTTATATTTATTAATTCAAAATAAATATGAGAAATAGATTAAATAAATATTGTATAATTTGAAAAGAAAAAAAAAAAAAAAAAAAATGATATAATAATAAAAAAGCTTGCATGTCTTTCATAATTTGAACAAAAGATAATTTCTTTTAACTTTAGTAGGATATTCTTTTGCATTAATTTTTTTTATAAGTAAAAATAAAAAATTTTGGTACATTAAACATTGAGAGAAATTAAATTAAATTAATAAAAAAAAAAAAAAAAAAATAGGAAATATAAACTTTGAAAAAAATTATTCTATAAGAAAATTAATTTTTTCGAATTTTTTAAAATAATTTATTTTTTAAGTTTTGCAAAACAATGAAATTTCTATTTATTCATTTTTGAATATTTTATTTTATTTTATTTTATTTTTTTTTTTTTTAATATTCATTAGTATTAAATTAAATATACTTTTCCTTAAAAATAAAAAATTTTATTAAAATTATAAAAATTTTTCTATTCATTATATTAACAACAATAAACAGTTAAAAAAAATAAAATAAAATAAAAAAAATTGAAAATGTTATATTAATGATGAAATTTATTAAGGATTAAAATATTAATGTTAATTTAAATAAAATTTTTTTATTAAATATATATATATGAAGAACAATATGTTTGATTTTCTGATAATTCTTTTATATTTTTAACAAAAAAAAAAAAAAAAAAGAAGTAACTAATATTTGATATTTCCTAGATAAATTAAAACATTTTATCAACAATAATCAATTTTTTCTGTTGTAAACAGATTTTTCTTTTTTTTTTTTTAATTACTCTTGTATTTATATCTAATAATTGTCTTAAACTCTTTGAGGATAGATGAAAAATTAGATATATGTGATTATATTTTCTCTTTATGCACACATGTAAATTAACAAACATTTTTAAGTACATAAATTTTGAACATAAATATTTATAAAATACTATATATATTAGCATAAATGATTAAAGAAAAGATTTAGATTTATATTTTAAACTTAAAAATTTTTACATAATTATTTTTGTTCTTACTTCCAAATTCATATAGAAATAATTAAAATAGTTTTATAAAAAATGTATTCTATATTAAGCTGATATTTTAATAAAATATAGACTATTAGGAAAGAAAAACATTAAAATTAAGTTATTAAAATAGAACATTTTTTATTATTTTAGTCTCAGTTTTAATAGTTTCACTTGATTATTATTTATATTCTTTTGAAATTTATGTATTTTAGTAAAAAGTTAAATTTAAATTTTAATAATTAAACAATTTTAAATGTTAAATAATATTAAGTATATTATAAAAAAAAAAAAAAAAAAAAAAAGAGGTTATTCTAGTTACATTAAAATTAAATTTTTTTTATGGAATTTTTTTTTTATTTCTATTGTTTTAAATTTAGAATTTTCAGATATAAATCTATAAGTATTAGATAATATGGTTTATTTGTTTAATATTATTTGAAAGGTGAGTTGTTTTTTTGATCAATGTTGTTTGAATTTATAAAATTATAAAAATTTTAATTTAATATTTTCCTATTAGGTAAAATTATTAATAGAATATGGTATTATAGAATATTTTTATTAAAAAAAAATCTTCATTTTAAAAAAATACGTTCTCAATGAATATTATTCTATTTTTTTTTACCCTAGTTTTTTTATTTCAAATATAACATTTTACTACTTTCTGATATTTCTATATTTTATCTTATTTTGAAAATGCATGTTCTCAATAATGTATTAGAGAAAAATGAGAAAATAATAAAAAAAAAAAAATAATAAATAAAAATAATCATTCATTTTGTAAATTAAACAAGTAGATTTTATACGAATGGCTGAGAAAAAAAGAAAAGAAAAAATAATTTAAATAAAAAAATGTTGCTATATTATGTAAATTAAAAAAAAAAAAAAATTTTTATGGATACTTAATATTGAATTTAAGTTTTTTAAGAGTTTAATACTTGTATTTTTTTTATATTTGATTAATATTTTAAAAATTTCTTTTATATTTTTTATTATATTAATAATTAATTTTTGAATTTTACTTTTGTATACTAAATATGTATTTTTGAAAATATATGTAGAACATTAGAAAAGAAAAAAAATTTTCTTTTTTATAGTTCAAAATAATTTTTGTTTTAAATTAATTTATGTTTACGTTTACAAATACTCCTATATTTTTTTTTTTTTTTTTTTTTTTTTTTTTTTTTTTTTTTTGAAAAATTAGTTGATCATAAAGAAAAAAAAAAAAAAAAGATGAAATTTTTTTTTTTTTAAAAAAAATTTACATTTTAAAATTGACTTTTTTTTTTTTTTTTTTCTTTTAATTTAAATTTTATGGTTTTACAATTAAAATTAATTATTATTATTTTGTTATGTATATTATAAATGTGTATAAATTTGTTTATTTGTGCACAATTTTATTTTTTAGTTTTTTTCCTTTAAGATACACCATTTGTGTATATATTTTTTTTTTTTTTATCTTCATTTAGCTTTATGTTTATCTTTTATTCTGAATTATTTCTAAGTATACTAATTATTTTTTAGTATATTTTAGTTTTAATTAAATATATATGTATAAAAATTTTTTTTATGATTTATTCTACTTTTTTTTTGTTTATGTTTTAAATTAAGAGTCTATAAATAAAAAGACATATATAATATTTATATGTTAGTATTTAAAATTTGTTTAAGTTCAAAAATATTTTTCTAATTTTACAAGAATATATAAATATAGATAAATAATATAATTTTTTTTTTTCGTTTTTTCTAAATTAATATTGTAAAAATGAATGATAGTAGTAATATTGTAGATGGAGGCTCAGACGAGGAGAAGAAAAGTATAGTTATTAATGAAACAAAAGATGATGAAAAATTAAAATTTTTAATAGAAGGGAAATTGGTTGAAAAAAAACGTATAGTAGATTTTATAAAACCTCTAAAAGATGATATAAAAGCGTTAGATTTTTTATTGTTTGATATGTTAAAAGATAATCTACCTAATAATTTATTCGAAGTATTATGTAAAATTCATGATTTATCAGAAACATATAGTGAAAATCCAACTGTTGAAAATTTTGAATCATTAAAAAATTGTATTTATAATTTAAAAGATGAATATTTAGGAACTATAGTAAATGCATTTGGTCATATGTGCATTCTATCCAATTTTGCTGAATGGGCTCATAGAGGAAGAAGAAGAAAGGCATTTGAAAAGTCCTTTGTGCCAAATGATAAAATATATGGTTCCGTAAATGAAACATTAAAAGGTACATTTAATATATTAATTAATAATGGTTTTAATGTAAATGATATATATGAACAGCTGTGTAATCAAACTATTGAATTTGTATTAACCACACATCCAACACAAGCAATTAGAACTTCTCTTTTAAAAAATTATATACAATTAGGAGAGTTATTGTTAAAATTAGATAATACTGATAAGGAATTATATAAAAAAAAATTATTGTATGATAATTTAAAAACTAATTTATTAGCATCATGGAAAACAGATGTAATTAGAAGAATTAAACCAACACCCATTGATGAAGCTATAACATTAGTTGATATTGTAGAAAATTGTATTTTTTATAGAATGCCAAATATTATAAGATATATTGATAATGTTTTTTTTGAATATAATTTGCCTCCTGTTAAGTTAAATTCCAAAATTTGTTTATTTTCTTCATGGGCTGGTGGTGATAGAGATGGGAATCCATTTGTTTTGCCAGAAACTACAAAATATGTATGTTATATGAATAAAATAAGAGGATGTGAATTATTTATTCCAATGATTGAAATATTAATAAGAGATTTAACATTACACCATTGCACAGAACGATTTAAAACATATGTGAAACTTTTAGAAGATGAAGTTTCTGATTATATTTTTGATAAAGATAATAGATACTTGGTGCAGAAATTCCAGTGGTTTTCTCCATTCTCCAAACCTAATAAAAAAGAAATATATAGAAGGGCATTATTAGTAGTTAGGGCAAAATTGAAAAGTGGAGTTCAAGTTTATAGATCTTTAATAGCAAATCAGACAGTAGATCAAGATTTTGAGAAGTTAATGTTTCATAATACGGAAGAATTTGAAGAAATTTTATTAGAATGTTATAGAAGTTTGGTTCAGTCAGGTAATACATTAATAGCAGAAGGTTATTTAAAAGATGTTATAAGAAATGTTAAAATATTTGGCTTACATTTACTAAAGTTAGATATAAGACAAGAATCCGATAAACATGTATTAGCAATGAATTATATATGTGAAAAATTAAATATGAAAAAATATTCTCTTTTAAATGAAGAAGAAAAAATAAATTTTTTAACAGAAATATTAAATTCTAATAGGCCATTAATACCAAATAATATAGAACAGGAAGATGATGTTCCAAGCGATTTTTTGAATGTTATAAAAACATTTGATGTATGTTCACAAATAGAGGAAAGTGCTTTAGGTGCTTACATAGTATCTATGTGTAGTAACGCTTCTGATATTTTGCTAGTAGAGGTATTTCAAAAGGAATTTAAAAAAACTGCTCAGAGAAGAACACAAAGAGTAGTTCCCTTATTAGAGACTATTCAATCCTTGAAAAATTCATCTATCATTTTAGAAAATTTGATAAAAAATCCATGGTATCGTAATCATTTAAGAATTTACTTTGATAATAAGCAAGAAATCATGATTGGTTATTCAGATTCTGGTAAAGATGGAGGCAGATTAGCATCTGCATGGGAACTATTCAAAGCACAAGAAAAGTTAGTAGCATTAGGAAAAGAGTATTCGGTTGAAGTTCATTTTTTTCATGGAAGAGGTGGAAGTGTAAGTAGAGGAGGAGGACCACAACATTTAGCAATTTTGTCTCAACCTATAGATACCATAAAAAATTATTTGAGAGTAACAATACAAGGAGAAGTAATAACACAAAATTTTTGCTTGAAAGGTATGATGTTAAGATCCATTGAATCTTATATAAGTGCACTTTTAAAATGCTCTTTATTACAAAATACAGTTGTAATTAAAAAAGAATGGAGAGATTTAATGGATGAAATAAGTACATTAACTACGAAAGAGTACAAAAAAGTTGTTTATGAAAATCAAGATTTTGTTAAATATTTTAGATATGCAACTCCTGAAATTGAAATTGGAAAATTAAATTTAGGATCAAGACCATCTAAAAGAAAAGAGGGAAATGTAGAATCTTTGAGGGCAATACCTTGGGTTTTTTCATGGACTCAAAATAGAATGCATTTACCAGTCTGGTTAGGTATTGAAGTAGTCTTAGATTATATTGCAAATAATAAAAAGTTACATATTCTACAAGATATGTATAAAAATTGGCCTTTTTGTACTAGCTTTTTTAATTTAATTAGTATGGTTATGGCTAAAGCTAGTGTAAAAATAGCACAAGAATATGATATATTAGTTCCGGATGAGTTAAAATATATAGGTGTTCTTTTAAGAGAGAAATTAAAAAAATCCATGGAAGTAACTTTTCTTGTTACTAATGAAAAAACATTTTGTGATAATGATCAATTGACAAAGAGATCTATTGAAAGTAGGACCAAGTGGGTTGTAGTTTGCAATTTAATACAAATACAAGCTCTTAAAAGGCTAAGAGAAAAGGAAAATAGTAATCCTAATTTTAATTATGATATTAAAAACAATAATTTTAAAAGATATAATTTATTAGAATCACCCAGTGTTGACACCATTGATTTATTAAAAAAAAAAATTGATGAATTAAGTAATGATCACAATGAAAAAAATAATACCTTAATTAAAGATTTTAAAAAAAAATACACTACAAGTTTTCCTTCTAAGATCTATCCCAATAGAGAAATTGATAATTTAAAAAAATTCAATAAACAAGATAGTGTTATGTGCATTAAGTCTTATTTAAGTAGAAAGAAAAATAAATTAAGAAAAAATCCGAAATTTCATCCTTTATTAGAATCTGATTCTTCCGCATGCTTTCCAAGTGAGACAGAAAATGAAAATTTTTATGAAGATATTAAAGGAATAGATTCTAACTATCAAAGAAGTTTATCAAAAATAAATGAATCATCAAATGAAGATTCTACAAAAACTTATATTGATTATACTTCATTAAATGATGCTTTAATAGTGTCCATAAAAGCAATTGCAGCTGGTATGCAGAACACAGGATAATTTGTTATATTTACATATAAATATAAAAATTTCCATTTATTATATTTTATATTTTTTACATAATTTCAATTCGTACATTTTTATTTTTTTTTTTTTAATTCTACATATTATTTATTGTTTATACATATATAAATTATAATACTAATAAGGTTTTTATTATGATAGATTATGATAAATATTTTTAAAATTAAGATAAGAATATATTTTTTTTTTTTTTTTCTGTATACAATATATATATATATATATATATATATATATATATATATATATATATATATAAACTTTAAATACGATAATATTTAATAATACTATCTTACTACTAAAACTAATTTTTCAAAAAAAAATAAAAAGGAATTGGATGGAATTATAATTTTGAATAATTTATTGTTGTTTTTTTTTTTTTATTTTTATTTTATAACATTTAAAAAAAAAATATATATATATATATGTAATAATTTTAATAAATATTTATTTATATATCTAAGGTGAATATGAAAAAATTATTTTGAGAAAAAATTTTAAAAGAAAAAAATGTATAAAAAAAAAAAATTAATGAGGAAATGTTATATTTACCATATTATTTGCTTTTAAAGATATATATTACTTTTTTTTATTTTATTTGAATGCCATGTAAATTTAAAAGAAATTATTTTCAAATTTATTAATGTAAAAGAAAAAAAAGTGTACAAAAAATATATAAAATATTGTAAAAGAAAATATTTTTACACTTTTATTTATTAGAAATGATGTAATTTAAATAATGAATTATGAAGAAGAAAAAAAAATATTTAATTTAAAATTATGTGAAGAATTGAGAAAAATAAAGGGATACAAAATTATTCAAAATGCATTGAAGGTTAAAAAGAAAAAGAAAGGAATAAAAAAGGGACTTTTATACAATTTAATTGAATTAAAATATATAAATAAAATACTGTATCAGTTATATTTTCATAAAAAATGTATGAAAAATTTCATAGATGATGATAATTTATTTTGTTATATAAGAAAAATCATCCAAATTAAAAAGAATAAAAATATAGTTGTAAATTACATTGATACTCATATTGATACATCGCTTCATTTTATAAATTGTAACAAAAATTTTTATATTTTTTGTAAAATTAATCATTATGTAAATAAGGAATTATTTAATATTAATAACACATCTTCAATTATTCTATTTTTTTATGAGCCATATTATGATGAAAATGAAACATCTAATAGATATTTAAATTCCTTTAAGTTATCCCTGAAGGATAAACATTTTAGTAAATATTTATGCAAAAATAATTTTCATGATACAATAATTAAAAAAAATAATGATACTAATAAAAATAAAAAATTCAATAAAGGAAATAAGTATACTTTTAAGAATGAAATGTTTCTTGATAAAAAAAGAAATGAAAGAAATATTTCTACAAAAAAAATTGTTGATTATTATCTTCTATTAATTAATTATGAAAGTTGCAATAAAATATTACATTTTTCTTTTTTTCATACATTTCAAAAAATTTTATATAAATTTTTATATGATAAAAAAAGTTATGATGAAATTATTAAGTTAACCAATGTACATAACTATCATAAAATTAACAATTATAAATTTATTTTTAAACATGATGAAAATGTTTATGAGAGTAAAAATGTAGTAAAATATGACACTACAGAACATATAAAATTAAAAATTATTCATTTCATTAAAGAAAAAAAAAAATTTAGCTACTTTTTATCAATTTTTTATAACAAGTGTAATTTAACTAGAAAAGAAAACAATTCTCAAAAAAATATTAAGGGAAGTTTTAAAAATATTATTGATTCTTTAAAAAAATATAACAAAATATATATATATAGTAACATTTTGAAAAAAGAAAAAGAATTTTTTTTAACTTTTAATAATATTAATAAATGCTTTTTTATTTTTATATTTCCTATTCTGTTATATTTTAATAAAAAAAATTGTCTTTTTTTAAAAATAAATTCTGATAATAAGAAAGACATAAATTTACATTTGATATTCAAATTTTTAAATGAGTTATTTCTTCTAATCCGTACATTGTATTCAAAAAAGAAGTTAATAAAAAAATTGAAAAAATATATTTCTAACAGAACCTTAAAAGGATATTTAAATTATAATTTTTTCAATAACCATAAAAGTGAAAAAGGAAAAAAAAAAAAATATATATATACGTTTCATAGTATTCTTGATAATTTCGTTTTAGTACAGGAAAATTATCATATAAATAATAAATTATTTCTAAAAATTAAGAAAATTTTTTTAAAAATTGAACTCTTAAATAAAAATATTATTTTAAATTTTGTTGAAAAGAAGTTTGAAAAATTATGTGAAACTATTGAAGATTTATTAAAGTGGAATTGGAAGTTTAGGAATGCTAATTTATCTAAAAATGAACATATGTATGTTTATTTTTTAGAAAAAAAAGAAAATAGAAATGTAATTAATAAAAATAGTTGTTATATTAATAATACAAATAATATAAGAAACAATAATTATTGTATTAAAAATAATAATAGTAGTGGTATTATTTTATATAATAATAATAATAATAATAATAGTTTAAGTAATAGGAATAGAGAAAATTTTCATTTAATTTGTATTTTTAAAATTACATCTATTAAAGATAAAATATTAAAAGTAGCTAAAAATATTTGTATATATATTTTACATTTTTTTGGTAATTTTGAAAAATTCAATAATTTTGATAAAATATATATATTAAAACATTTTCTCTACATTATTAATAAGTTACCATATCTTTATATATGCTATATGAAAAGGAGAAAATGGATTCATTTATTCTTTAGAAGATATATTTATTATAGTAATTCCTTACATAATAATAAATCAATAAAAGATAAATATAGTGATCTATTAAAATTTTTTAAAAAAAAAAAATGGTTAAAGAATATTTTTATTAATGAGGATGTTTTTCTTTTCTTATTAAAAATGCAGAAACTATTGTTATATTTTTATTTATATTTATTGGGAATATTTTTTAGAAACACTTTTAGCTTTTCTTCAAAAATGAATAAAGTGGGAATTAAAGAGAGTAAAATGAAAAGTAAATTTTTTCTTACAAAAGAAATGATTTGTGATAATTTTGATATATTAATTAAAAAAATAAAGAAAAAAGAAAAAGAAAAAATTTATATATATTTTTTGAAAAATGAAAATATGTTTTTGAACTTTAAAAATAACAATAATCAAAGTAAAAAGACATATAGTTTGTTAAAAAAAAATGAGGAAAAAAAAAATAAAATTGTATACGTATCGAAAATAGTATGCATTGAAAAATATTTAGAAAGAAAAGAAGAAAAAAAGATGAAATTATTAGACAAAAATAAGATTTATCAGAGTGAAATGAATTTGAGTAAAAATAATATAAATAAGGCAGTAGAATTAACAGAACCAAATATAGAGATTAATGAAAATTTTGAAGAGGAGGATAGAAAAAAAAATACAGATATAAAAGATGAAACTTTTTATAATTTTTTCAAATTGAAGAATATGAAGAAAACATTTTACAAATATATGACTTATATAATTGAGAAAACAAAAGAAAAAATTAAAAGAGAAAAAAATATATTTTTTTTAAATGCTAATTTACACAAGTTAAAATTGTTAAAAATAGTAAATACATTCCAACATGAAATAAAAATTATTATGGAGCTCATTTATAAAATGAATGACAGTAATAGAATTGCTATTGATAATAATAAACAAAGAAATCAAGAGTTAAATTTTATTGATCATCATAAAATTGATAAATTGTTATTTTTTATAAATAAAAAGATTAGAATTAATAAAAATTTATGCATTTTTAATATCTCTAATGAAATAATAAAAAAAAAAATTGATTTTACGAAATTAATAAATATAAATAATAAAATAATACATAACTTAGTTATAAATGGTAAACAATCTTTCAATAAAATATTTATGAAAAATAAATTAATTACTTATAAAATGACGCTTAATTATTTAATTTATTTTATAAATGGCCATATTTCTTATTCTATCAATATTTTTACTAATAATTACGAGAAATTAAATAAATCAAATAACATATATTTTTTAAATCTATATAAGAATAGCATAATTAAAAATAAATTTATTGAAACTACGATGTATTTTTTAGAGTATATATTTACATATATAAGTGATATTGTTACATTTATTAAAAACAATAATATGAATAAGAAAAAAAAAAAAAATCCTTTTAATATATGCAAAATATTTTGTTATAAAATAGTGCAAAATAAGTGTGTGTTAAGCAAAATTTATAAAGGTAAAAAAAAAGGAGACTTTTTTTTAAACATTTTTATATTTTTTAAGGAAAAGGTTTTATTTTTTTATTCTTTTAGTAAGTATGATAATGGTGATAATTTATTTAATCCCTTTTTTGTTAAAATGTTGAATAATAATAAATATTATGATGTTTTTTTAGATAGTTCAAATTTTAGAATGAAAAAAAATTGAAATAAAAAAAAAAAAAATAATAATAAGATAAATTAAAAATATAAAATTTTCTATATGAAATCTTAATGAGTGTACTTTATTTTCTTATAAAAAAGATAAGAATACATTTTAACATAATAAAATTGTTCACTAATTTTCTCATCATAATTTTACATTTTAATTCTTTTTTTATATTTATCTTATTCAAGAATTTTTTACATATTTTGTTCCATATTACGATAATTTTTTTTTTTTTTTTTTTTAATGTTGCTACTACTAATAAAACCTTCTACATTCTTTAATTATGAAATTACTGGATGGATGCTATATACTTACACAACGAAATACGTGTAAAAAAAAATGTCTATTTTTGTCTTATTGGTATTCTTTCATTTCATATTTTTCTTGAATATATTACAATATATTAAAAATCTTATCCTTACTTTTTAAATAAGGAAAAAATGTGTTTTTTTTTTTTTAAAATGGTCCACTTTCACGTATATATAGTGAGTTCTCTTAAAAAAAAAAAAAAAAAAAAATCTGAACTTTTTTGTTTAATTCCTGACAAATTTTAAGTCATTTTTTGCACATATGTGATCACATTTTTTTCTTTTTTTTTTTTTTTTATTCAAAGATATAATAGATCATAAGATAACGAAAGTATTAAGAAAAACTTTGTTGATTCTTTTATATATTTTATTTATTTGGGAAAATTTTAGATATTGTAAAATATTTTTTTTTGAAATAGTATATAGCAAGAAAAAAAAAAAAAAAGGAAAGTTATTGTAGACATAAAAGTAACTAAAAATATACATATATATATATATATATATATATGTTTATAAAGCATTTTAGTATAAACTAAGAATAAGAAAATTCCTATGTTTAAGTGATAGAATAATAGTGAAGAATAGCCAAAATTTTAAATAAAAATAATTTATATAATTCTATTTAAAAGAAAAAAAAATATAAAAAATAAAAAGAACAAAAGCATAAAATTAATAATATATTTTTTTTTTATTTTTATCTTTTATTTATTTTTTTCTTTTATGTAATTTGTAAAAAATGGAATTAAAAAAATGGAAATCAAAAAAAAGTACACATAAATCATATGATAAAATAAAATATGAATTTTCAGATGTTAAATATTCGGTTGATCATGGAAAATTAGAAATTTTACACGGGGTAAAAGGATTATTATTACCCCAAACAATCACAGTTATAATGGGGCCAAGTGGTAGTGGAAAAACAACTTTATTAAACATATTATCAATGAAAGTAACTGATGGTGTGCAAGGTAATTTTTTAATAAATGATGCAACTAGAACAAAAAATATAAAAAATCATATGGGGTATGTATTACAAGATGATTATTTTTTGTCAAGATTAACTGTTTATGAAACGATTGAATTTACAGCAAAATTAAAGTTAGATATAAGAGATAAAAATAAACTTGATGAATTAGTTCATTCAGTATTAGATATCATGAGTTTAACTCATGTAAAAGATACCATAGTAGGAGATGCTTTTATAAGAGGAATCAGTGGTGGTCAAAGAAAAAGATTATCTATCGCTAATGAAATATTATCTAATCCTCCTTTATTATTAATGGATGAACCAACTAGTGGATTAGATTCTTCATCAGCTTTATCACTAGTAGAATGCATTCAGAGAATAGCTAAAATATCCAATACTACTATCTTATCATCTTTGCATCAACCTAGTAGTCAAGTTTTTGCCAAATTTGATAGACTAATTGCCATTACTAATGGTTATATTATTTATCATGGAAAAACTACTCAGTTAAATAAGTATTTAAAAAAGATTGGTTTTATTTGCCCTTATGGATGGAATGTAGCTGATTATTTAATGGATGTGCTAACTAACGATAATTTTGAGGCAATTTTAATAGATAATTATAATAAATATCTTCATTTTGATAGTGAAGTAGGCTACTATATGAATATAGATGCCATTGATAATACTATCATTCATGATGATTATGACACATTATATGAAAATGAAGGAACTATGGGTAAATTTGCACAGAATCAAAAAGCTATGGGAATAAATAAATCTCAAGTTTTATCAGTACAGGAGATTCAAGCAAGAGAACAAGATTCAATAAAACTAAAGGCAGTAGAAAAATTAATTTCTCTACAAGAAAAAAAGACTCCATATATAAGGCAGAATTTTTTTTTATTAATAAGAGGGTTAAAAAAAATCATAACTGATGAAATAACTATAATTAAAATGATTGATCTAGTTGTTATTTTAACATTATTTGGTTTTCTTTGGTTAAAAACATTTAAAGAAGATACGGAAGAAGGAATTATAGATACCATTGGGGCTATTTTTTTTATTCTTTCTTACTGGACCTTTTATCCAGCATATTTATCTTTATATTCCTTTCCATCAGAAAGAGAAGTAATTGCAAGAGAAAGAAATATGAAAACATATCAAGTAAGTAATTACTTTTTTTCTAAATTATTATCTGAATTTATTTATTTTTTTATAATTATTGCCTTTTGGATTTTAATTACCCACTTAATTTTATATGGGACATTAAAATTTGGTGTATATGTAAGTTACGCTTTTGTAACTTTACTAAATGCTTTAATTAGTAGCTCCTTAGGATATTTTATATCCACATTATTTGACAATTTTAGTAAGGCTGTTAGTTTTTTATCTGTTGTCCTTTTAACTATGACTTTAACTAACGGTTTTTATGTTGAGATATCTAAATTGGAAGTACCATTCAGATATCTACAGTGGTTATCCTATCAAACTTATTCTGCATCAGTACTTGCAAAAATTAAATTTGATGATACACTTATTAAATGTTCACCTGATAATAAATCTCCTGCATGCAGAGATTTTGGTGTATTTCCAGGGGATGTTATCATAGAAAAGAGGTTTGCAACTTTACAAATACCCATATCTGTTTTTATTTTAATTTGTTTTTATGCTGTTATAAAATTATCAACTTATATTTCTTTAAGATGGTCTCAATCATTAAAAATGAAATAAAAAATTTACATATATTTATATCATTCCACCAAAAATTTAAAAAAAAAAAAAAATTTTTAATTCTAAGAAAAAATATTATGCATGTTTTTACATTTTCCTGAGAAAATGTGTATGCCCGTAACATGTGTCTTTTTATAATTTTAATTAAAATATATAAAGGAGGTGATAATTTTTTTTTGTTTTTAAAAAATGTGAATTTTATTTTTTTTTTTTTTTTAGGTTTACTTTCAAATATTATTTTGTGTATGTAAATATAATTTTGTTTTAAATGAATTAAGAAATTATGCTTACTATTAATTTTTTTTTTTTAACTATAAAATTTTCATCACTATAAACACTAAGTTATAGAAAATACATAATTACACATAAATTTTTAATTATATATGTGTAAGTAAATTTTATTTTATATTATTATAAAGAAAAAAGGATTAACTATTTTAATTAAATGAATATAATATTATTTTATCTCCACTTTTTAAAATGGAAATATGGGAATATAAATTACACTTAAAAATTTAAATTAATGCTTCTTAAAAATTAATGTGCGTTATATAATTACATAAGAGCTCAAAAAATACTTAATAAAAAAAAAAAAAAAAAGAAAATAATTATTATTAAATGAAATGATAATATAGTTTTTTTAAATCAAACATAAAATTTATTTTCCCCATTTCTATGTGCACAAAATAAAACATATTCATTATTAATACATAAAAGTTTTTTCTAATATATACATTTTTTTATCAATTAATTTTCCATAAATATTATTTTATCCTTCGATGTCACAAATAACATATTTAAACAAAGAAAAAACAAAAGGAAAATATATTTACCCAAATGGGAACATATATGTAGGAGACTTTAAAAATGAAAAGTTTCATGGGGAAGGTATAGAGAAAATTAAAAAAAAAAAAAAAAAAATAATTATTAACTTTATCGAAAAAAAATTATTATTCTTATTTTCGAAGTAAAAAATAAAGAAAAAAATAAAGAAAAAATATGTATTATACATTACAAGAATATATTATTTCTAGGTGTTTTAATTTTTAAGGAAAATGGAAAATATAAAGGATATTGGGAAAATGGTAAAAATGTGTGTGGCCAATATTATTTTAGTGATGGGTTACAATATGAAAATAATTGGAAATATTTAGTTGATAACCCATATTTTTATAATGAAAAAATTAACAGCAATGAAGTTATTTACAATGAAGAAAAAAAAAATATTTACTTGGACAGAATTTATGATATAGGTAAAATTTTGGCTATTTTATTTTTCAGATCTTATATGAATTTATATATTTTAAGTATTTATTATTTCCCCTTTCTTTAACATTCTATATTCTTGTGTGCATATTTTTTTTTTTAATTTTCATTTATGGCTATTTTTTTTTTTTTTTTTTATTTTATTTTATTATTTTTTTTTTTGGATGTTTACATAACATATTTTTTTTTATATATTTTTATTTTTTTTTCTAAAAATGATTAATTTTTCTTTTTTTTTTTTAATCTTTTTGTATAATGTTTTTTTTTTTTATTAGGGGATGGATACTGTAATATTGATGAAAAAATTGTCTATGATTTTAACGATAATAAGGAAATTAGAAAAGTTAATGAAAGAGAAAAAAATTGGATAAAAAATCATTGTGCAAAATATTAGAAAAAAAAAAAATTATACTTACCTAAAAAGTTATATTAATTTTAAAGAGAATAATCAACCTAAAATATATATTTTTATTAGAAAAATTACTGTACTTATTTATCTCTATATATTTTTTTTTTTTTTTTTTTTTTTATGTAAATAACATAATGCACTTTTCTCATAGTTCATTTTAGAAAAAAAAAATAATAAAATAAAAAATTATATTCTCATAAAATATTGGGTACATGAGTCTCCTAATTTAATTAATTTTTCTAGATAATTTCCTTTACATCTAATTTTTAAAAATTTGATTAAGGTTATCTTTGTATATTTTATAAAATAAAAATACACTTATATATATTAAATTTTAGTTAATAATTATTTCTTCTACATATATATTTTATTTTTAATTTTTTACACTATTTTTTGTTATTTTTATTAATATTTTTTGTCTTAATTATAGAATTGCATTACACTTTTTACATTACCATAAAATGATTAATAAATTTTCTGTTTTTTTTTCTTTTGGATTTACATAAATGCAATAATATAATTTTTCTTTATTTTTTGTAACATTTTTAATAATAATTTCTTTAAATTTTCTTATAATACATCTTGAACAAAAATGATCGATTATTATTATTGTTACACAAAAAAAAAAAGTGATGTTGGAAGAAAGTGCGATTTTAAAAAGTCTAAAAGTCAAATTATAGGAAGAATAGAACCTAATAAAGAATTAAAAAATAAATTTATATACAAAGAAAATATTTATTATAATGATGATAACATAAAAAAATATAGTGAACAATATGTAAATATTGAAAGTTTAAAATTAGAGAATAAATTTTTTTATCACAACGAAGGTGGATGGACAAAAGATATAGACATAAGTGAACATCAAAACAAAATAAAATATATAAAGAGATTGGAAAAAGATATAAACTTAATTAATAGCTTAAAAATATTAATGAATGAAACAACAAAAATAATAAATAAAAATAATAGCATCAATATCTATGAAGAGTATTTTAAAAATGATTTACAAAATGAAGAAGATTTTAGAATTAAATCTATATTAATAATAAAAGATAAAATGAGAAAATATCAAAGATTTATCACTTCGATAAAATGGTCTACTGATAATACTCATAAATTAGCAATATCTTATTGTGTAAATGATTATCAAAAAATTCTTAATAATTCTCCCAAAAATTGCTTGTTATATGATTTAAATCAAATCAATAATCCTTATCAAACCTTATATTCTAAAACTTTTATAAAATGTTTGCGTTTTAATCATAAAAATTCTGATTTGTTATTAGCAGGATCTTATGAAGGAACCATTAATTTGTGGGATTTGAGAAAAAAAAATACATTATGCGACTCTTCTTTAATAAATGTAAGTCACAAAAATATTGTTCATGATGTTATATGGTTGCAAACTAAAACAAACAATCACTGTTTATCTATTTCCAATGATGGTTTATGTTTAATATGGGATATTCGTGATTTTTCTAATTACATTGAATCCTTTTATTTAAAAAAAGACCCAACAGACTTCTGTGAGTTAGAAAGCGTCAATGATACAGATAATTTAAAGATATACAATGGATTAAATAACAAATCTAATATAAATAATTTAATTAATACAAGTAATTTAAATAATATAGATAGTACAACTAATACAAATAATGAAAATAGTTTAATTAATACAAGTAATTTAAATTATAGTGCAAATTGTTTAGAATGGAATTTAGAAGCAGGACCATCCAAAATATTAATAGGAACAGATGAAGGATATATACTATCTTTATCAAAAAGACAATCTAAAAATTTAGAACTTCTTCAAAAGTATGGGGTCTCAAATGAAAGGCATCTATCAGCTATAACAAGCATAAAAAGGATACCCATCAATTTAAAGTATTTTTTATCAACAGATAAATGGGGTTTCAATATATGGTCAGAAGATATAAAATTTCCTATTATTTCTAATTATTATAATGAATGTGTTATTAACAAAGGTTTATGGATATATGATTCTTCATTTTTTATGTTAATAAGAAAAGAT
Source organism: Plasmodium gallinaceum (assembly GCF_900005855.1). Taxonomy (NCBI): domain Eukaryota; phylum Apicomplexa; class Aconoidasida; order Haemosporida; family Plasmodiidae; genus Plasmodium; species Plasmodium gallinaceum. Next base: position 999,140 of record NW_021628251.1, on the reverse strand, counting down.
GGATATTTAGATTTCTGGAATTTACTTTATAATTTTAATGAGCCTATTATTAAGCATAAAATATGCAATTGTTCTATAACTGAAATAGATGCACATTCAAATAATAAATTTATATCTGTAGGTAATGAAAAAGGGGATATTCATATCTTAAAATTAGGAGAGAGCTTTTGTAAAAATTCTAGTGAAGAAAAAAATTCCTTAGATGAGCTATTTGAAAGAGAGTCAAAAAGAGAAAAGAATTTAGAATATATTAGAAAACAGCTTAATTGTATTAAAAAAAAAAAAGATTATTTGAATGTTCAAGATATACAGATAATGGAAGATATTATAAAAGAAACAGAGAAAGAATACGAATCATTGATTTAGTTAGAAAATTCTTTTATGTTCTTAAAATAAAAGTAAAGGTAAATATGTGTTAAATTAATAAATGATAAAAACCAATAATACATAAGTTATATGCATAATAAAAAAAATAACTTAATAAAAGTGTTTCTATATTTACATTCTTAAGAAATTATACAAACATAAATCTTTTTAGGACATTCTTTAATGTATTCCTTACTTTACCTTTTTTATTTCTTATGTTCGTTAAAATTGTATATAAATTAAAAATATTTTCTTCTTTTTTTTTTTTTTTTTTTTCTTTTTTAAAATGTACTTATCTACATATTTCAGTCTATCTTTATATAATTTTTTTCTTTATATATATATATATATTTAATATTTTTTCTTTTTTTTTTTTAAAGAAATATCATTTAGAAAAAAAAAAAAAAAAAATGAATTTTTATAATAAATTTTGCTTTAGTAATGGATAAAAGTAAAAAACATAAAATAGCATAACGTTATAGAATATATAATAATCGTAATAAGCTTGATATTTAAAATGTAAAAAAAGAAATACGATAATTTTAAATTTTCATATATAAAATATAAATAAATAATTAATGTTGATAATCTTCAAAAATTTAAAAGAAGTTTTTTTTTCTGAAGTTATTTCTTAAAAAAAAAAAACAATTATAAGTATTTCTTTAAAATAAATATTAAAAAAAAAAAAAAAAAAAAAAAAAAAAAATCTACATATTTATATGAAGCTATTTTTAATTTGCTGATAAAAAAAAAAAAAAAATTAATATGTTAATTGTTTTATCTTAAAAAGGTATTTTTACTCATCAAAGTGTTCATAATAGAAAAAAAACATATTTATAACGTTCTAAATAAGTAAAAAATATATATAGCTTTTGTAATATATATCTATAAGAAATAACATTTATTCAAGTTATGAAATTTTCATAATTATTTAATTTTTTTCTTTTTTAAATTTGAAATATATATAAATATATATATTGTTTTTTTTTTTTTTTTTTTTTTAAATTAGTAGCTTAAAAAAAGAAAAAGGATGACTAGTAAATACAACAAAATAAATAAAAACAATTATGAAACACGGGAGGCAGTGTACTACAATGAAGAAAATAAAAATAATTGTGATAAAGAAAAAGAGATAAAAGATTTCAATGAAAAAGAATTAAAAAATTTTTTTAATGAATGGCAACAATTCTATAAGGATAAAATAAATGATGGTGAAAGAAAAAATTTTATATTGTTAGATGATGAAAAAAGTATGGAAAATGGAAATAATGAATATTTTAATTCTTATAATTACATACATATTCATGAAGATATGATAAAAGATGAAATAAGAACAAGAACTTATTATGATGCTATTAGAAAAAATGAGCATTTAATAAAAGATAAGATAGTATTAGATGTAGGAAGTGGTACAGGTATTTTGTCTTTTTTCGCAGCGAAATGTGGAGCAAAGCACGTTTACAGTATTGAAAAAAGCGATATAATATATACAGCCTTAAAAATAAGAGATGAAAATAACTTAACTGATAAAATTACTTTTATAAAAGGATTGGCAGAACAAATTGAGTTGCCAGTGGATAAGGTTGATATCATAATATCAGAATGGATGGGATATTGTTTATTATATGAAAATATGCTTGATACTGTTATATATTGTAGAGATAAATGGTTAAAAAAAGGTGGTTTGATTTTTCCTGATAAAGCATATATGTATATAGCAGGAATTGAAGATAGTTTATATAGAGAAGAGAAATTTGATTTTTGGAAAAATTGTTATGACTTAAATTTTTCTTCAGTATTACCAATACTTAAAGAAGAAGTGGTTATTGATTATGTTGACAAAAATTTTGTTGTTACTGATACATGTCGTATTTTAACATTAGATTTAAATACTTGCACAAAGGATCAATTGTCATTTGTTTCTCCTTTTAAGTTAAAAATGATTAGGAGAGATTATATACATGCACTAGTCATATGGTTTGATGTTTGTTTTTCAGCTTGTCATACAGAAATTAGTTTTACAACCGGACCCTTTGGTGGTCATACTCATTGGAAGCAGATTGTTTTATATACTGATAATATTATTACAGCAGAAAAAAATGAAATATTAAAAGGAATTTTTGCTTTAAAAAAAAATAAAAAAAACAATAGACATCTTGATATGAAATTACATTATATTTTTGATGGTTTACACACAAGGGCTAAATCAATACAATACTTTAATATAAGTTAATTAATGAAAAGGAAAAAAATATATTTGTTCACATAAATATATATAAATTCTTGCTTTCAATTAATCCTTTTTTGTATATAATAGACATTTTATTGTAATACATTTAAATTTATTTTTGTAGGTTTACAATTTGTAGTTAAAATTTATATTTACAAATTTATATATTATATAATTGTTTAAGAAAAGCAAAAATACTTTATTATTTTCAAAATTTTTTAATTTTTTTTTTTTTTGTTTTTCCTTTTTTTTTTTTTTTTTTTTTTTTTTTTTTTTTTTTTA
>NW_021628251.1:989574-995262 GCF_900005855.1 Plasmodium gallinaceum | reverse complement strand
TTTTTTTTTTTTTTAAAATTTTTTTATTTTTTTTTTTTTTTTTTTTTTTTTTTTTTTTTTTTTTTTTTTTATATTATATTCTTTTAATTTTATATATTTTGTATTTTGAATTTTGAACGCTTTCTTCTTAATATTCACATTTTCCTTTCGTTTGCTTTTATTCACTTTTTATTTTGAATTTATTTTTTAATACGTATTTTTACAAATATATTTATAAATTATAAGAAAAGATGAACAAAGAATTAAATTTAAATAAATTTTGAAGTAATAAAGTATTGATAAAAAAAAAAAAAAATATATATTTCAATTTTTAAAAATTTATATTTCAATTTTTTTTAAAAATAAAATTACATTTCAGAAGCATATTAATATAAATGAAAACATAAAATTAAAAAATGCATTCCTTATTTTAGAATAAATGTCTTTATGTAGTTGGATATTTTTAATTTGAAAGAAATATTTTTAATTTATTATTTCTTACCAATGCCTTTTTTTTTTTTTTTTTTTTTTTTTTTGTTTTATCATAATTATAACAGAAGTTTATAGTTTGTTTAATTCATAATGATAATATATTTTACAAAAGCATCTATTAAAAAAATGGATAATAGGAAAATAATATTTTTCTATAAAAAATAAAATCAATAATTTAACAAAGCGCTCTATATTTTTTAAAAATATTTATCAATTTAATTATATTTATTAGATGAGATATTTCTAGAATAAAAAAAAAAAAATAATATAAATGAATAAATATATAATATGAAAATATTATTTCTTTTTTTTTAAAAAATATATTTTTAAGAGGTTTAACCTTATTTATTAAAAACAACTGTTTAGTTTTAGTTTACTTCAATGGTTTTGATTTGATTAAATAATATATATTCAAAGAATTTTTTTTTCTTATAAAAAATAAATAAAAAACAAAAAAATATGATATATTTTTATAAGTGTAAAACTTTATATTTATTTTTTAAAATTATTAAATTATTTTTCTTCCTTTAAATTATTTCCAATATTTACAAATAGTTTCAAGATGGTTTTTTTTTTTTTTTTTTTCTTCTCTACATTTTAAGTTGAAATTATTTTCATCTTAATATTTACGTTTTTAAGTACATATTTTTATTATTTATTTTAAATAGTGCTTTTGCGTGAATTTCTTATATGTTTTAGTGATTAACAAAAAAGAAATTACAAATATTTTTTAATCTGTAAAAATATTACCAATTTTTTTTTTTTTTAATGATGTTAACAAAAAAAAAAAATATAATTTTTTTATCATAATTATTTTTTTTTTATTATTTTTACATATATGTAATAATTTATTTATTATATTTTATCATACCACATTTTTATTTAATTTTTCTTAAATATTAATTGAAATATATCTATTTTTAATGTTTTTTTTTTTTTTTTATTATCTTATATATTTTGAATTGTATTTATAATTTTACTTTTTTTAATGAATTAAATAAATTTTTTAATTAAATTCATTTGTATTTTTATACATAATTTTATTTTTATTTTAATTTTCATTTTTCTTTTAAAAAATATGGAAAAAATATCACCAGAAATTTTAGCTGCAAGAGCTAAGCTTAAAGAAAAAATGGGGGGTAATCAAAGACAAATAGGAGGAAAGGGTAGTGCAAGAAGAAAAATAAAGAAAGTTCATAAAAATACCATCTCAAATGAGAAAAAAATTAATTTGATTTTAAAAAAAATTGGAGCTTCTTATTTTGGGGATGTTGATGAAATTTCTGTATATAAAACAGATGACACATATTTAGAATTTAAAAAACCCAAATTATCTGCATCTTTACAATCTAATACTTATATTGTTACAGGAAAATTTACTGAACAAAAAATTGATATAAACAAAATATTTGAAGGATTAAAAGGTAATAAAAATTTAGATGTAAATCTTCTCGAAAAAATTAAGAATGATCCCAATATAAAAAATATTCTTAATAAGGAAAATGATTTAAAAAAAGAAAATGATGGAGTTGAAATACCAGATTTGGTGGAAAATTTCGAAGAAGTCTCAAAAGAAGAAAAATAACATATATATATATATATATATAAATGATATTTTATAACTCTTTTCTTTTCTTTTTTTTTTTTTTTTTTCCTTTTTTTTTTTTTTTTTTTTTTTTTTTTTACGACAAAATAATAGTATATAAGCAAAATTTATAAACATATTAATATAGATACTTTTATGTGAATAAGATTTATTTTAAAATAACTAATAATTTGTAACATATAGATTGTTTTTAATTATTTAAATAGAAAATATCAGAAAAAACTAAAATATTATAATGACATCAAAAACTATTTTTGTATAATAAGTTCCCTTTTTTTTTTTTTTTTTTTTTTTTCCAAATCAATTGCATAACGTTAGTATATTATAAACATAAAATAAACAAATTTAATCAGATAAAAAAAAAAAAAAAAAAAAATAGTTATGAAATGGTTGAATACAACATATAAACTCAAATATAAAAGTATTTATTGTTTCTATATGATAACAAAATTGATATTGAATACTTTTAAGAATTTTACTTAATAAAGGAAAACTTAATACTTCAGAATATAATTTTTTTTTTTTTTTTTCTTTTTTTTTTTTTGGTATAATTCTTATAAAAAATATATTTATTTTTTTCAAACTATTATTTTTTCTCTCATATAATGTCTTAAAAAAAATATAAAATCGTATGTATATTTTTTTTTTTTTTTTTTTTTTATATGTATGATGGTGTAGAATACAACAAAAGATGAGCTCATCCTTCTTTTTCATTTTTTTTTTTTATATATTTTTATGAATGAAAAAAGGAAATAAAATCCTTTTTATTTTATGTCCATTTTAAAATACTTTTTTCTCTTTTTTTGAAAAATTATAATAAAAGGCTATTTTCATACACTGGATAATTTACTATAGTAAAAGAATAAGAAAATAAACAAAAAAATTTTGAAATTGTTAATAATTCTTATATATAATTTCTAAAACATTGTAATATTATGATAAAAAAATATAATAAATCATCAATTCTTAAAACAAGAAACTTAAATTTTAAATTAAATATTTTCTATATATTTAAAAGAAAAAAGAAAAAAAAAGAAATACATATATAAAATAATGTAAATTTTTTTATATTTTTTTGTTTTCACATTATCTACAAGAAATAATATATAATATTATACTAATAATTCCAACTTAAAAATTATTTTAAAAATATCCTTTTATTTTTTTTTTTCTTAATATTTTCTGAGAAAAATAAAATAATAATTTTTTATAATTATTAGAAAATCTTAAAAATTTGGAATTTTTTTTTTTTTTTTAAAATAATATATTGACCCCCTTATACTCTCAGTGCATATAATGAATCATTAAGCATTTTTTAAAATAAATTTTTTCAAAATTATAGTATGCATGAATAAAAATATTTATATAAAACATAAAAAAGTATAAAAATATATAAAAAAATTTATTCATAATTTTATATATATAATATATATATATATATATTTACATATGTATATGTATTGTGATTAATATTTTATTTTTAATTTTTTGTATATTTTTTTATAAATTTATATATATATATATTTTTCATAATATATAGAAAAATTATTTTCAAATTATATATAGAAAAAAAAAAAAAAAAAAAAAAACACAAGGTTTATATATATATATTTATATAAATTAATTATATAAATTACATTAAATTATCAATTAAAACAAAATGGGAGGAAAATCAAGAGGTAAACGATCAGGAACACGATATAAGTTTTCAAAAAAATTTCGTCAACATGGAGAATGTTCAGCTAATAAATATTTAGAGAAATTAAAATATGGTGATTATGTTGATATAATTTGTGATTCTACTCAACAAAAAGGAATGCCATTTAATTACTATCATGGAAGAACAGGAAAAGTTTTTAATATTACTAAGAGGGGTGTTGGTGTTTTAGTTAATAAAAGAGTTAAACATAGAATTGAATTGAAAAAGGTTTGTGTAAGAATTGAACATGTAAGAAAATCTAAATGTAATCAAGATTTTCTTTTAAGAAAAAAACAAAATGCAGAATTAATTAAAGAAGCAAAATTAAAAAATGAACGTATTTGTATTAAAAGAAAACCAGAAGAACCAAAACCAGCTGCTATGATAAAAGTACCAAAATCAAAAATTATTACAGTAGAACCATTACCATTTTATGAAGAATATTAAATGACAAGAAAGAATAAAAGAATATATAAATAGATTATCAAGAAAAAAAAAAAAAAAATAATGTATAAAAAAAAGAATAAATAAAAAAAAATATCAATAAAAAATAGAAAATACAAGATAAAATCAACGAAGTTTTATTGACATTAAAAATATGGTAAAAATTAATAAAAATATTTTAAAATAATAAGAATATATTAAAAATAAATATAACTAAAATAAAAATAATCATTAAACAAATAAATTTAGAAGTAAATATCATTTAAATAGTTTTAATTAACTGAGTTGTAATATGCAAGTATTTATGCTTTATAATAATATTAAATATCTATTTTATTATTTAATTTTTTATCCATTAGAAAGAACTTTGTTTTATTTTTCTATTTTTATATAATTTTTTTTTCTTTTTTTTTTTTTTTTTTATTCAAACAAATAGATAAAATAATTTTTAAAAATTTTGAACAACATAATGATGTTTAAAAAAGAAAAAAAAGATACTAAAAATTTATGTAATCTTTAATTTCCTTAAGTTTTTTTCTTTTTTTAAAAAAAAAAAAAAAAAAGTTGATTTATCACTATTTCTGAAAAACTTGTATTTTTTATTTTTATGTAAAAAAAAAAAAAAAATATATTTTTATAAAAAATTAAACATAATGTTAGGTAAATTTTAATATTTAATAAAAATATTTTTTTTTTTAAAAAAATTATAGTACCTCAAAAAAGAATTACTGGGGAATCAAAAATAAAATTGGATTCAAATACATTTAAAATTCAGTGTTATTTTATAAAAAAAAAAAAAAAAAAAACATATTTATTTACTATTTTTTATGCTTTATATATGTTTAATCATTTTTTTTTTTTTTTTTTTTATATGCATATAGTTCATTTTTTTAATTATGTGTTAAAATTTTTTTTTTTTTTTTAACTTTTTTTTTATTAAAATAAACTGCATATTATCATGTTGGTGCTAATCTATATTTTTGATTTTCTTAAAAAATAAAAATTTACGATAAATGAATTCTATAGAAGAAAAAAATTTTTTTTTTTATCTGATTTATTTAGCTCCTATATTTTTTTTTTTGCTTTGCAACCTATTTGTATAAAGAATATTTTATTATTTTTATTTTTTCATTAAAAATATCCACAAAAATGGATATGAAAAAAGAGGAAGATGCAACAGGTGAATCTAATGAGGCAAATGAGAATATATATGAGGAATTATTTTCATATGCTAATAGTGATAATGAAATTGTAAAAAAGGAAAGTTTAAGAATTATATTAAGTTTATTAGAAGAAAATGAATTAATAGAATACATTAGAAAAAACAATAAAAAGTGTTTTAAAATTATTATTTCAAATTTAAATTCAAGAAATAAAATGTTATCACTTGAATGTTTATTAAATTTATCTGCCCGATTACCAAAAGGTTACTATAAAAAAAAAAAAAAAAAAAAAAAAAAAAAATATT
>NW_021628251.1:987125-988574 GCF_900005855.1 Plasmodium gallinaceum | reverse complement strand
AAAAAAAAAAAAAAAAAAAAAAACATTGAATTTATAAATATACATTTATATATATTTTTTTTTTTTTTTTTTTTTTTTGTTTTTATATATATTAAATTTTTTAGAATTAACTGAAAGAAATATAATAGAAATATTGTTTGATATGGTAAAAGAAGAAGAAAAATATGAAGAAAATTGTATCGATTTATATATAATGATAATATCTAATATAACAAGATGTAAAGAAGGAATATATAAAATACTTGATTTAAAAGAAGATACTAATATTGATATAAATGAAGAGAAGTTTTTTGTTAGTTATTATTTAAATAAATTATTATATTTCTTTTTCTTACCAATAAAACCATCAATTAATAAAAATATTAACGATAAATATATATATGTTTCACATATATTAATAAATATAAGTTCAATCAAAGAAAGTTCTTTGTTTTTTAAAAATGTCTCATTTTTAAATAAAATAAGTGAACAAATATTAAATAAGGATAGATTTAGGGCAATATTACCATTTATAATAAACTTATGTTTAAATGAAACTACTCATAATTATTTATTTCATGACAGTTGTATTTTATTTCCATATATATTATCGTACATTTATACAAATAATTATTCTTTATGTAGTAATAATATATATAATTCAAATAACGTAGAAAAAAGTGATAATATACATCATATAATTTTACAAAAGGCAACAGTTCTAATTAACTGTTCAATAATTAAAAGTAGAATTATTATTATTTTATTATATCTATGTAAAAAGGATTATTCAAGGTGATTCATCTATTTATATATCTTTTTTATATATATATATATATATATATATATAAATATATTTTTTTTTTAATTTTTATACCTTATTGTTTCATTTTATATTATTTATTATTTTTTTTTCTTTTTAGAGAAAAACTTCATAATTATGGTATTTATGATATTCTAAGAAACTGGAAATCTCATGAAAAAGACACTGAGCTATTGTAATTTTATTAACAATTATACACATATATATAGTATTCATAATATTTTGATATATATACAACTTTTTTTTTTTTTTTTTTTTTATTAGATCTGATATAGAAAATATTGCTGATAAATTTGAAGCAAAAAAGAACGGTAAAGCTTTTATTAGTTAAAATTTAATTTTCAAAAAACAAAGAAGAATTTAGTTTATTTAAAAATATTATAAAGTAATGAAAAGTTAAAGTAAAATTTTAATTTTTTGTTACCTATATGATATATTCAAGATATTAAAAAAAAAAAAATAAAATTAAATTTTAGTTATTTGTAATGTATAACATTGTGATATAATATTTTAAATTTATAAGAAATTAAAAGATATTTAAATTTTGTTTTTGTATTTTATGGAATAATAAGAAAATAAATTAAAATTTTAAAAAATCAGGAAAAAAAAAAACAAAAAAAAAAAAAAAAAAAAAAAAAAAAAAAAAA
>NW_021628251.1:976627-986125 GCF_900005855.1 Plasmodium gallinaceum | reverse complement strand
AAAATTTAAAAAAAAAAGAAAAAAAAAAAAAAAAAAAAAAAAAAAAAGAAATATATGATTTACGATATTTAAAAAAAAAAAAATATAATACTTAAAAAAAAAAAAACTTTAATACAAATAAAAAAATATAAAATAATCCAATAAAATTCATGAAAAAATATTAGTTATTAAATTATTTAGATGCTTTATTTGATTTTCAAATATATACTGCATAAAATTATCTATTTTATGAGAAAAGTTTTCTACATTTATATTTTCATCACATAAAATTGAATTATTATCTATTTGTATATTATTATTACAAATAAATTCATTTAAGTCTGACAAATATTCATCATACTCTGAATAATCAGAAGTGCTGGTATCTTTCTTACTTTTTGTTTTACTAATTAAATTTTTCATTTTATATTTTTCTAAAGTATCACATACACATATTACATTTTTTTTTTTATCTTTAATTTCTACTGAATTTATTTTTTTTTTTTTGTCTTCCTCTAATAAAGAAGTGCAATCTTCTAATTTTTCTTTTATATCTTCTATTTTAAAAATTTCATTTTTATGCATAATATTTCTTTCTATATTTGCTTTTTCATTGTTGTATATAATATTAGAAGTAGCCATTTTATTTTGATTTTTGTCGTTATAATCATTAGAATAAATTTGTTCATTTACTTCTTCAATTATATGAATCATTCTACTTTTATTTTCATCATTTTCATATTTATTTTTATCTTTATTTTTTTCTTTTTCTTCTTTTTCGTCTTTTTCTTTTTCCTCATCTTTTTCATTTTTTTCGTCTTCTTTTTCTTCTATTTCTTTTTCTTCTTTTTCTTCTATTTCTTTTTCTTCTTTTTCTTCTATTTCTTTTTCTTCTATTTCTTTTTCTTCTTTTTCTTCTATTTCTTTTTCTTCTATTTCTTTTTCTTCTATTTCTTTTTCTTCTATTTCTTTTTCTTCTTTTTCTTCTATTTCTTTTTCTTCTTTTTCTTCTATTTCTATTTCTTCTTTTTCTTTTTTTTTTTCTTCTATTTCTTCTTTTTCTTTTTCTTTTTCTTCTTTTTCTTTTTCTTCCTTTTCCTTTTCTTCTATTTCTTTTCCATATTTTTCTTCATTTTCTTTAATTTTATTGTCTCTTTCTTCGTTTTCTGTTATTAACGCTTGATGAAACATTCTTTTAAACTTTGTTGATGATGTAGAAAGCGAAAATAAATCATCATCATCACTATTAATTTTATATTTATCTGAAAATGTATCTTCTTTTTTTTCATTAAAATTAGAATTAGAAAAATTAACATTTTTATCATTAGCCAAAATAAAATCATCCGAAACAAAACTATGATAATTTAGTAAGTTACTATTCATAGAACGATTGAAAGAAAAAGAATTTATTTTTTTTAAATTTGTTTCTTTATTATTATCCGAATCATTAAAAATATTTTTTGAAAATGAGAAGTTATTTTCTATATTTGATGATTGTTCATTTGGGGAATTTGTACTATTGTGAAAACTGAATGAGTCTTTTTTATTGTTATTTTCGTTGTTTATATTTCTACTAGTTAATTTAAACATTATGTTATTATTTTCTGTTCCTTTTTCATTTTCTTCTTTTGAAAAAAATCCTAGACGCTTTTTTATATTTCTAATAATTTCTTTGACATTTTCAGATGTTTTTTTATCATATAAATCTTTTTCTATATTTATCTTTTTTTTCTTTTTTTTTTTTTTATTATTTATATTGTCAACATTATAAACGTTTTTGTATAAACTTTTATTTAGTATTTTGTTATAATCTATAAGTTTCATTTTTTTATTGTGATTTTTATAAATATCTTTAAATGAATCAAATAGATTCCATTGTTTTTCTTCTGAATTACTTAAATTATTACTTTGATCTATTGAAGTTTGATTATCGTTATATGAACTCAAGAGTTTTTTGTGAAAATCAAAATCATTGATATTTTTTATATCTTTATTATAGGAATTATCATCGTTTACTTCTTTATGTTTATTTGAAATAAATGAAAAATTTATTCCTTCTTTATCTTCTTTTGAAAAAATTAGATCATTACATTGGCTTAAATCATCATGATTTTCTAGAAAAATAAATTTTTTTTTTTTTTCTTTTTCTTCATTTTTTTCTTCTTTTTTATATGCTTTTTTATAAAATGAATTATTTTCTAAATTAAAAGATGAAAATAAAGAATCATCATAATTTTTTTTCTTACTTTCATTATCATTTTGAAAATTTATATCATACTTACTTGATAAATTAGAGGAAGAAGAACAATTTAAATTTTCAAGGTTTAACAAATTATTTATTTTATATTTTAATTTATTTTTTTTTTGTATATCTTTATTTAATGCAATATTTTCAATTATTTTTTCAGAGTTTAAATAATATTTTAAGTATTCATAATTATTATCTTCTGTAATTTCTTGTTCATGTTTCTCATTATTGACAATTTCTTTCTTTTTTTCATTTGGTTTATCTTTTTTTTTTTTTATATTTGATATAGCATTTCCATTGAATTTAAAATAATTTTCTAAATTTTCCTTCTTTGAATTATTTTTAAAATTATCACTATTTTCATAATTTAAGCTGTGTTCACAATTGTCTACTTCTTCATTGTAATGAAATTTTAATTCTTCCTTAAAAATTTTCAACTTTTTATCATCACTTTTTTTCTTTATATATTTCAATTTTGTTTTTGAAGTTTTATATCCATTTAATTTATTTTCGTCTAGTTCTTCATTATAATAATTTTCTATTTCACTTTTTTTTTCCTCGTTTTCGGAATTAATTAAATTAATATTAGTAAATTTAAAAGGCAATTTTTTTATTATATCATTCTTAATATCGCTTTTCATGTTTTCTGATAATTTTGAATATAAATTATTCATGTTATTTATCGTTTTTTTTAAAAAAAAAATTTTAATCTATAAAGCACTATAAAAAAATTTTTTTTTATACAATATTCTTTATATACATAAAAAAATAACATATACACAATAAATTTAAATTATCCATTTTTTTTTTTTTTTTAAAAAATATTTATATTATTAAAAGGATAATAGAAAATAGTAAAATAATATATAATATTTTATTGAGAATATAAAAAAAAAAAAAAAATACTTTCATTGATACAATAAAATTAAGAAAAAGTATGCTTATTTTTTTCTAAAAAAATATATATATCTTCACTATGATTTTAAAAAAATAAAAAATTTATAAATATAAATTTTTTATTATTATTTTAATTTAAAAAAAAAAAAAAAAGATAAAGCATATGCACATTTGATAAAGAGAAATAATAAATCTTCATAAAACTTAAAAATAATATATACACGAAAAATTTTAGTATAATTTAAAATAAACGATAAAAAAAATAAAATAAATAATATAAAAAACAAAAAAAAAATACAAAAATATATGACAAAAAAAAAAAAAAAAAAAAAAAAAAAAAAAAAAAAAAAAGATGAAATGTTGAAGAAAGTTAATTAAACATGGAAATAAATAAAAAAAACATGAGTAAACTAACGGGAAAAATAATTGTTTAAAAGGATATTTATAATTAAAAAAATTCCAATTTTATCAACATATTTTTAAAAATAACAATGGTTATGTTTTCCTCCTTTTTTTTAGTGTTGAATGTTTATTTATTTCTTTAATTTCTTCTGTTTTCTTTATATCATAAGGTTCTTGATTAAGAAAAACCTTTTCATATAAACCATTATTGCTATCCATGCATTTCTTATTCTTATCTAGATTTTCTATTTTTTCATTTATGATTATAAAAATTATAACTTCGACAATTAAAGTAATATAGGAAAATAATATACCACATATTAATCTCTAATAGATAAAAAAAAAAAAAAAAAGTAAAATAATATAAAATAATATGAAAGCAAAGAAAATTTTATATAGTATATATAGTATATATATTATTACTGTTGTAAATTTCGTATATCCCAATAAAAGACAACCGTAATAGCCACTCAAAAAAGTTAAAAATAATCCCATTATTAAATTTATACCATACCTGATATATAAAAAAAAAAAAAAAAAAAAATAAATAATTACAGAACAAAAAATAAAAGGTGTATTATTTCTAAGAAAATATTACGGAAATGTTTTTTTGTAATTAAAGAAAAAATCATTTATCTTGTTATTTTCTTTTTTCATAATTTTTTTATATTCTCTTTCTTCTTTTAGTAAATTTTTAAAAGATCTACTATTTTTGTCTATATTTTCATATATACCTCTATCTATAATAAATAAAAAATATATATTATGAATATGTATTTATATAGAGTAAATCTTGTTTTTCATTATATTTTTTCTTTTTTTTTTTTTTTTTTTTTTTTTAATTAATACAGATTATACAAGAATTATACATCATATCATGAAAATTAATTTTTTCTTTGTTGTTATGAGTACAATACAAGTTATAGAAATATATAAGAACACTTAAAACATCAATATTTATACTCTTCTCTTTTAAAAATTTATCTATATTTTTTGAATCATTAAAAATTATGTTAGAGGTTTTTTCGTTAATTTTATTTGAATATAAAAAATTGTGTTTAATACACCAATTTATAATTTCTTCCTTATTTTCTATAAATATTTCTATAAAGTTTCTTATTTCTGATGTTATTTCAACATTTATTATTCTTTTAATATAAACACTTTCTTTTTCTTTTTCTTTTTCTTCATCTTTTTCTTTTTCTTTTTCTTTTTTTTCTTCTTTTCTTTCTTCTTTTCCTTCTTCTTTTTCTTCTTCTTTTCCTTCTTCTTTTCCTTCTTCTTTTTCTTCTTTTTCTTCTTTTCCTTCTTCTTTTTCTTCCTTTTCTTCCTTTTCTTCCTTTTCTTCCTTTTCTTCCTTTTCTTCCTTTTCTTCCTTTTCTTCTTTTTCTTCCTTTTCTTCTTTTTCTTCCTTTTCTTCCTTTTCTTCCTTTTCTTCCTTTTCTTCCTTTTCTTCTTCTTTTCCTTCTTCTTTTTCTTCCTTTTCTTCCTTTTCTTCTTTTTCTTCTTCTTTTTCTTCTTTTTTTTCTTCTTCTTTTTCTTCCTTTTCTTCTTTCATTTCTATTTTATTGTCTTTTAAGCTTTGATTTTTATCTTTTATTTGTGATTTTTTTTTTATATATTTTTCATTCATTTGTGTTTTCATAAGTGAAGTTTGATCGCTATTTTGATTTTGTTTCTCAAAATTTATAATGTCATTAAAATTGTTTTCTTTCGTAAAAGCATCATCTTCATATGTAATATCTTCATTTACATTATTTTTTTTTGAATTTACTTTGTTATTTTTTTTCATTTTTTTTTTTTTATTAATTGAAATTATTACATTAAAAAAAAAAAAAAAAAACCTCAATTCTCATGTTTCTGTATTCATTTTATTTTATTTTATATTTTATTTTATTATATTTTTTTTTTTTTTTTTTTTTTTTTTTTTTTTTTTTTTTTTTTTATCGCAAATGACGATAATATATTTAGCAATTTTTTTTAAGTCAACGATAAATTTTCTTTGATATCTTATTATATTTTATAAAAAAGATTAACGCGTTTAATTTAAAATTACACATAAAATAAACATGAACAATGGAAAAAAAATTTAAGATGTTTCAATTAAATAAAATATTTTTTTATTTTATTTGTAATTCATTTACAATTAAAAATTAATAAAATTCTGTTATTTCTTATATTTTGTATTTTTTCTTTTTTTTATGATTTCTAAAAAAGGAAAATTCAAAAAATGAAAATTAAAATGTTGCATTTCAGATTGCTATCAATTATATTTTTTTTTCCCTTATAATACAAAAAAAAAAAAAAAAAAAAATTTAACATCCTTTTAAGCTAAGAAAAAAACATGAACGAACACATTTGCATTTTATTTACTGTGCATAATTTTAGTATATACTTTAAATTACATTTTAAATTTTATAGTTTAATTTAAAAAAATTTTCTTTTTCTATATAAAAGTTTTTAAGTAATTTTAAAGGTAGAACGCATGTACAAAAATTTTATGCATAAAATTCGTAGCACAAAACTAAGGCATATATTATTTTCATGAACTCAATGAGTTTACTAAATTTTTTTTTAAAAAATGTAATACACATTATCCTATGTATCAAAAGAATTTAAGGAAGTTTTATATATATATATATATATTATAAAAAAAAAGATAATAGAAAAAAAATAAAAAAGGAAAAAAAATATATTTTTAAAATATAAATTTAGGCTTTTATGCACTAAAGAGATATAACTCCCCTGAAATTTAAGGTGCACATTTTTTTATTTTTAAACAATCATGCAGAATATAAATATATTTTTTTGAAAGTATTCACCTTAACATTCATACATAGATTATACATTTTAAAAATAAAAAATTAATAAAATAAAAAATTTGTGAATTTCTGAAAAATAAATTAAAATAAATGATAGTAAAAAATTTTAAGCATATGAATGTGTAATTTAATTTCCATAAGAATAAACCTGAGTTTATATACGTATTACTTTTTTTTTTTATTATGAAATGTTAAGAACACACACATATAAAGATTTATAAAAAAAAATTATAATTGATAAAATAGAAACTAAAATAATAATAAAGTAAAAAAATATAAATTAAAATAAAATAAAAATTGAATGCTTAACAAGAAGTACCAATTCTTAATTCCTTTTATATTTAAGATTCACCGTTATTTTATATATATATTTTAGTTTAAGAAATTATAAATTTATCATGCATGAACATTGATAATATAGGTATTTTGTTTTATTTTATTTATTTTATATGAATTTTTGTTAAATATTATTATTATTTTAATATTTCATGATAATTTTAACATATACAAATATATATATATATATATATCTATATGTTTTTTTTTATACTTATTTTATTTATTTTTTGTTGTTTCACTTACGCATATATAATACTCTTAATTTAGCGCTCGCAAAATTATTTGTCATTTTTTTATATTTATTATATATATATATATATATATATATATATATATATTTATATACATGTGTATATAAGTTTAGTTATAAGTTTTATATAATTATGTCTTATAAAAGAATGTATAATATTTTTTTTTTATTAACTTAATATTGTAACATTTTGTTAAAAAAAAAAAGAAAAAATAATAAATTGTCTAACATTATAAAAGATAAAATATCTCTCTTGTCTTCTAATAATAAAACATTTATTAATTATGATATTTTTTATTTAAGAACAAATTAGTTTTTTCAAAATAAAAAAAAAAAAAAAAAAAATACATTAATACTATTTTTATAATGTTTGGCTTTTATTAAAACCAAATAAATATAAAAAATATATGTATTCTAATATTACGTATATAGTTTTTTTTATATTTATACATGAATATGATACATTTCATTTATATAGATTGCAATAAATATAAAATAAATAAAAAATGTAAAATTATAAAAAAGTGTACATCATATAAAATTTAAATATTCCATAAAAAATTTTTTTTTTTTATATTTTTATAAAAATATATTCATTAAATGATACATTATTTTTATATATTTATGAAATTATTTATTTTTATGTAATGCATGAAATTAAGTGCTTTTATTTTTATGAATGTATTTATAATTAAGATAAACATTTTTATTTTTATGTATATATTTATTAAAAAATGAAATATTTTTATTTCTATATTATATGTATTACCTAATATGTTTTTATTTATGTTATTTTATTATATATATATATATATTCGTATAATTTAGACATAACTTATTCTGTAATATGTTTTATCATTAAATATACTTATAAATAGAAAATGATAAGCATGTAAATTAGTTTTTTTGACATCTATTTTTAAATAACTTTTACAATAGCTTTTTTATTTAGTTTATGTTAATAACTTGTAATAATTCTATAAATTTTATTATAATTAACTTATTTACATCTAATATATATATATATAAAATAAAAAAAAAGAAAAAAATATATAAATATATATTATTAGAAAATTTTACATACCTAACTTATGTAAATTTATAAAATTATACTTTTGATATTAATTTTAAATTTATATATAAAATATATATATATATATATTAATACGTATCATTTAATTTTTTAAAATGAATTAAAGAGATAATTACATTTTGAAAATTATTAAAAAAATTATTAATTTTATGGTGCTATATATGTAAACACACTTTTTGTTTTTGTATTATATTAGTTATTCATTTATTTTTATTATTTTTGTTAAATCTGATCACTTCTTTAATTATATAATAAAAAATATATTTTAATATTTTTTTAATTTTTTAATATTTACATAGATATATATATATATATACATCTTTACGAAAGCTTATGGAATAAATTTTATAACTTGTTATTTTTAAGAGAGAAAAATTCTGAATATTTGTAAGTATGCTATTATATATAAAGATATTATGTTTTCGTAATATTTTATAAAAACGAAGTGAAATACATTCATTTTATTAAGGATACATATGTATATAAATATTTATCTATATATATATATAAACATCTACATTTTCAGATAATGTTTTAAATATTATTTTTCACGTATTTTATTTGATATTATTTCATTTTATTAGATACTATTTTATTTTATTCTATTCTATTTTATTATTTTTTTTTTTTTTTTTTTTTGAAAGTGCTTAATTTCTATTTTTATATATTCAATTTTCATTTTTTTATAATCCGATAATTACATGTTAAAAATATAAAAGTGCAACTTTTTTTTTCTTTAATTTATTATACTATTTTAATAACAGTAATAAAAATTTACGATGTTAGATCTGTTCAAAGAAAAAAAAGTAGCACAAAATAAATTAATGATATTTTTATACACTTCTTTTTTTTTTATTTTTTTTTTTTTTTTATAAATGCACTAAGAGATTTATAAATAATTGTTTAATTTTATAAAACATGCAACTTAGATATTAAATTGTTAATTTTACAGATTTTTAAGTAAGCTTATTATAATTTTACTCGTATGTCTGTTTTTATTTTATACATTTTTAGGTAAATTAAAAATTAGTTATAATACACAATTATTAAATTATCTGTAACATATTTTTAATTATTTTTATGTTTTGTTTATAAAAAAAAATATATAAAAATATATTTATATTAATATGTATTTATGCACATAATTATAAACATTTATTTTCAACGTAAAATACGCGTAGAAAAAAAAAAATGTTTATGTATATAATTTATATTAGTTTAAATCTTCTTGGTCACATGTAAAAAATAAAAAATATATAATAAAATTCTTTTTTCCTTTTTTATAAATTTTATTATTGATAATAAAACAGACTAAAAGAAAAAAAAAAAAAAATATAGAAAAGTAATTTAAGCATAATATCATATTTGTTAATAACAATGATTTTTTAATGTTTTCATGTAATTGTTAATGAATACATGAATTAATAAATTATTTAATACTTTCACTAAAATATACACAAAAAAAAAA
>NW_021628251.1:961105-975627 GCF_900005855.1 Plasmodium gallinaceum | reverse complement strand
AAAAAAAAAAAAAAAAAAAAAAAAAAAAAAAAAAAATAAAAAAAAAAAAAAAAAAAACATAATTTATATGATTTATTAAGAGAAAGTTTATTTTATGCAACAATTTTACATATTAAAATAATTTCACATAGTTTAATTTTTTCAACTTCTACTTCAAATTTTTATTATTGTTAAGTATATAATATGTACATATATATTTTTTTTTTAAATATAATGTATAGATAGAAAATAATTATATAAAAATAAGAGACCTTTCATTCTGTTTTTTTTTTTTTTTTTTTTTTTTTACTAATATTCCCATATATAGATAAAAATATAGTGGAAAATTATATTTTATTTTTTTAAATGTTTATTTTTTGTTTTGATTGTATAATAATAGTATTTTATAGATTATTTAATTTTTTATCAAGATAATATTTAATCATAATTTCACATAATTTTTATTTATCATTAATTTTTTTTTATATTTTATCAACATGCATTAATGTATACATAGAAATATATATTTTTATTTATTATATACATATATATATTTATATATTTATATATATATATTTATATATATAAATATATATTTATATATATATATATACATATATATATATATATATATTTTTTTTTTTTTTACAATGTTTAATAAATATTCTTAAAGTATAATTAATTTTCTTATTTTATTTATTTTTTTTTTTTCCTTCAATGTATAATATTTATTTTAAATTATATTTTATTGCTATTTTTTAAATTGAACAATTTATGTTTTGTTAAATTGTTACTTTCTTAATTACATGTTCATAGATTTATTCTGATTTTTTTTTTTTTTTTTTTTTTATTCTCCTTTCTCTTTTTTTTATAATTATTTGATATTATTAAAAAAACACTAATTTAGTTTTTACAAATTCATTTAATTTTAATAAAAATAATTTTCTATAATTTTTTTTTAATTAATATATTTTTTAATATATATATATATATATGTATATAAAAAAAAAGAAAAAAATTTATTTCATACAAATAACTATTAAATCTTGATATAAAAAATTTTTTGTAAATTATAATTTTTCTAAATGAATATAAAAAGTTAGAAAATGAATGAAGAATATAAAAATATTATATTAAAATATAAGAAAATCCAAAATGACGAAATAAGAAGTCGTAATATGGAAAGCGAAGATGTAAATGTAGATATTTACAAAAATATAGATAATTTTATCAATAGAAAAGAAATAAATAAAGAAGAAAATATTTATGAAGACGAATTAAAAGGGTTAGAAATAAATAAAAATGATAATATATATGAAAAAGATTTTTTGAATGATATAAATTATTTAAATGATGAAAATGATGTAAAAAAATATTTCCTTCAGAAAAATATAAAAAAAAAAATTAAAAAAATTGATTTATTAAATCTATATGTAAACAATTCTGAAAATATAAAAAATGAATTAAGAAAAACATCTATTTGTAAATATTGGTTAAAAGGAATTTGTGCAAATATTGAATGTAATTTTGCTCATGGAGAACATGAATTAAAATCTACTTATGGTGTTTATAAGACAACTATATGTAAACACTGGAAAAAAAATGGGAATTGTTCAAGTGGAATTAATTGTAGACATGCTCATGGAGAAAATGAATTGCAACCTAAAAATTTGCCTCTACATTTACTAAAAAAAAAAAATAACTTAAAAAATAAAAATAATATGAAAAATATAAACTTAAATAAACTTAGTTCTATTAGCAATTCGTGCAACATTAATTATATGAATGATACAAATAAGATAAATAATAATAATAATTCTAATAATGTAAATAATGTAAATAATGTAAATAATGTTAATAATTTGAATAACATCAGTAATTTAAATTATACAAAAAATACACAAACTATTAATAGTTTAAGTAATGGAGATAATATAAAATGTACTGATAATTTTAATAACAATTTATTAATAAGTTTAAATAAAAACAACGAAAATATTAATAGTTTAAACAATTCTAAAAAAATATGGAATTATAAAATTTTTAAAGAACAATCTAATAATAGTGAAACTGAAAATAAATTACCAAAATCATTTTTAAATAATTCCACCGAAAATATTAATTATTTATTAAATACAATTCAGAATATTCATAACAAAGAAAACAAAGATGATAATTGTAATAATAATTATAATTTAATGAATGATAATATGAAAATTGAATTTTGTAATATGAGCAATGATGAGAAACAAAAGATAGAAGATATAAATAGTAAATTAATAAATAAAAATTTTTTAAATAATATAACTAATATTAATAATAGCAACATAAATAATGAATCGGGATGTTTTGGAAATATGCTATATTTAAAATTAAATAATAATGTTGATAATTTAATGAAAAATAATGACAATTTAAATAATATTACAAATTACAAATATAATCTTGAAAATAGAAAAAATAATTTTGAAAATAATATAAGTGATATTGAAATTACCAAAAATATATTTGACGATAATAATAATAATTATACAGAGGATAATAATGATAATTCTCACATTTTAAATAATTTTAATAATATTGATATTAATAATAATAATAATAATAGTAATATATTAAATAATAATAAAAATAATTGCAATAAGCATTTTATTAGTTATAATGATTTTTCTAATTATAATAAAAGTGATTTGAATAATAATTTTGAAAATACTAATAATATAATGAAAAAAGTTTCTTACAATATGAAATATTTTTCTTTTTATATAAATACATTAAATAAAATAGCTGATAGTTTGAATTACGTAAATAATATAGAAAATATTAACATTCCCAGTAATAGTAATATGAACAATAAAAATATATTAAAAGAAATTATAAATGATGATAAAGATAATAATAAAATAAATATTATAAAAGAAAATTATACAAATTCTAATTTAGTTATTAACAATAATGATGACAATTACCATATTTCTAAAAACGATGATGAAAATGTAGAAGAAAATATGAAAGATAAGCAATTAGTATTAAACGATTTAAAATTAAACAATACTGATATAACTTTAATGAAAAGTGCATATAATACTATGAATACATATGATAATAATATGAACAACGATTTAAATAATAATAATAATGACATTAATGTGAGTAAAAATAATAATAATAATGACATTAATGTGAGTAAAAATAATATGAATAGTGATAATAATGATAATAATAATAATAATAATAATTATAGTAATAGTAATAATAATAATAATTATAGTAATAGTAATAATGTTGTAAGTTGTAGAAATACTGCAATTAATAATGACGTAATAGATAATAGTGACATTATAAATAATAGTGATTCAATAGATAAAAATAATATAAGTAACAATAAAATAAAAAATATTAATTCATATATAAATTATAATTTAAAATCAAATGAAGATAAAAATGAAAATTTCAATAATGAAACTAAAATAACAAACATAGATAGTTTAAATGATAAAATATATAATAGTTTAAAAAATTTACAAATGAATAGTTCTAAGAATAATAATAATAATGATGATAAAAATTATGAATATAATAATTTGCTTAATAAATTTAATAATTCTGATAAAAATACAAGTAATTTTTGTAAAAAATTTCTAATTTCTCAAAATATAAAGAACAATAATAATGATGCACATAATAATTATGATAATAACATAGATTGCAAGAAAGAAGATCATTTAAGTTATAATAATAATATAAATAATTTTAGAAATAATTTTGACTTAATAAATTGTGGAATAAATTATTATATGAATGATAATAATATGAAATTAATAAACAATCTAGAAAATAGTTGTCTTTTAAACTATACTGAAGATAATAAAACTTTTATAAATGATATTGATAATAACAATAATAAAAACATTTTTGTAAATAACAAAATAGAAAATGATAAGTTATATGAAAAAAAAATGGATTTAATTAAAAGTAAGAAAATAATTAATTTAAATAATATAAGCAAAGATAATAATTATTCCTATAATGAAATGTATTCAGAAAATATTTTAAAAGATGAAAATGCAAATAAATTTGATAATAAAGATAAAGAGTATAATTATTTAAATAAAAATATAGAAAATAATGATATAATTAATATGAATAACAATAATATGAATAATAATTTGCAAAACATAAATGATGATTATTATAATTTAAATGAGATCATGTGTAAAATAAGGTTATTATATGCCATGAACAACCTTGATAAGGATAAAAATGAAGATAATAATACAAAAAATAAAGATAATGAAAATTCAAATATAAATAATAATAATGTAAATAACATGAATGAGTTAGTAAATAATGAAAATTATATAAGCAACATAAAGAAAATATTAAGTGATAAAGAAAATTTTTTGAAAAATTTCAATTCAAATTATGAAGATTGCCTTAATTTAAAAAATAATAAAGAATCACATCTACCAAACAATGTACAAAATAAAAAAACGTTAGAAAATGAAGACATAATTAACAATACGAATACATTCATGACGGATAAAAACAGTATGGAGAAAAATAAAGAAATAAATAGTATGAAAAAGAAAACAAATGAAGAACCACTTAAAAAAAGTCAAATGAATAATAATATTGTCTATTTAAGTAATGATTCATTTTATGAAAAAGATAATAGTAATTATAATTTTATATTGAGTGATAATTTGCATTTAGGAAATAATAAGGGAGAGAGCATTTTACATAATAATGATAATAAAATGAAAATAAAAAATAATGATTTTAATACTTTGTTTAAAGATAATAAAGAAAGTAACATTTATGATGAAAATTTTCTTATATATGATAAACAGATAAATAAAAAAAACTCATATAACATAAATAGTAATAGAAATGATGATTCAATTAATGAAAAAGAAGACAATAACGATAATAATAAGGAATATAATATGAAAAGAAATAATCATAACGATATTGCCATTAATAATGAAAATAACAATGGTAATAAAAATGTTAGCAACATGGAATATTATTATAATAATAACAATAATGATTTAGCAACTCGTTTTAATAATTATAAAAATGAAGATTATATAAATTATGATAAAAATAAAGATTCAGATTCTTTTATTAATGTAAGAAATGATGTGAATAACAAAAAGAATAACTTTCATTTTGATGAATTAATTAATAATGAAATTTCAAACGATTTCATTTATTCTTTAATTAAAAATTCGGAAAATAAACATTTGGAAAATAAATGTTTTATGAATGATGGAAAAAATGAGGTTTCTAATAAAAACTTAAATGTAGACAAAAATATTGCAAGTAACGAAGGAAATGAAGTTTATAATATGAATGAAAAAAATAATGAACAAAAAGAAATTATGAAATCATCAACAAAATTAGTTAGTTTGAATAATATACAAAATAAAAATGAAAACATGGAAAAGGAAAAAAAAAAATACATGTTTGACTTTTTAAATTTCTTAGAAGAAACAAAACATAAGAATGAATATAATAATAATAATAATAATAAGGAAAATAATAATTTTAATAAATTAGTTAATAATAACTCAACAAAGCTAGTTAGACTTCATGCATTTAAAGAAACATATAATAAATGTACTAACAATGATAAGGAAGATGAAAACAACATAAATAATATACTACAAGAAAAATCTAAATTTCTAAAAATTAATAAATTAGAAAAAAAAAGTTATCCGTTTGGAGAAAATAATTTTAAAAATGATAATAATAATAATAATAATATTTATAATTCAAAGGAATATATTAATAAAAATCTTTTTTTCTCTTCTAATGGGAATGAATAAATAGTTATAATTAATTAAATTGTTACTTTAATTTTTTTTTTTTTTAATATAAAAATATAGACAACTTTAATAATGTCATAAATTCTATAATAAAAATGATATAATGTATTATGCATAATAAATTTTTTTAAAACAATTCATTAATTACCTAATCAATGTGCTATATTATTTAAGTTTAAATTTTCTCAAAATTAAAATTAATTATTATACAAGATATTTATATAAAATTAATCATTGTTAAAATAAAATTATGAAAACAAATAAAATCATTATATGATTGTATTATATATTACATTAGAATAAGCATAAAAAAAAAAAATATGTTAAAAGTTGATAAAAAAAAAATTTAAAAAAAAAATTTTGTCAATTATAAAATATTTAATTCATTTATATGTTTTTTTTTTTTTTTTTTTTCCTTAGTTACATTAAATTTGAAATAATGATAAAATATCATTTAAAAAATTTTTAAAATGTGATATTTTTTAAGTTCACAAAATTATAAATATAACAAAATGATAAAAAAAAAAAAGAAAAAAACATTAAATTTAGATGTTTTTAAAGAATTTTTATGTGTTATAAATTTTTATCATTTTCCATTTATGTATATTTATAATAATGCATTTATAAACATTAATATTCCTCATTAATTTATAAATTTTTTTTTTTTTTTTTTTTTTTTTATAAATTAAATAATTTTTAAAACTATTTTTTTTTTTTATGGTTATAGAAAAACATAATATTATTAAAAGATATAAAAAAAAAAAAAATAAATATGTAATTATTGAAAAAAATATTAAATAATTATCCTTTTTGTTTGATTGAAATAAAAAAATATATATATTAGAAAAAGTCTATATATTTTTTTTTTTTTTTTTTTTTTTTTTTTTTTGGTGTAATGTTTTAATTCATATATAGATGTATAAGATATATTTAATTTATTTCTATTTATTTTTTATATTTTTTACATTTTTTTTAAAATATATTTTTATAGTGTAAATTGAAGTAAAATACTACAAGAACATATATAATTTATATATTCCTTATTTTTATGAATATTAAAAAAAATATAGAGGATTGAGTTTAAAATAATATACTTGAAAAGGAAATTAAAAATATTTTGTGTAAACTATTTTCCATAATTATAAAAGTATAGAAAAAAAAAAAAAAATAAAATAAAATAATAAAATATAAAACAAAATTATACATATATATATATATATATATATTTATATATATGTAATGTAGGAAAAATGAAATTAAGATTTATTTAACATCTGTTTTAATTTTTGTAATATATATTGTTTTAAGTTTGGTTGTGTAAAATAGTCAGCAGTATATTCATATATATTATCTGGTTTTTCTTTTAATATATCGGATAGAAATATTTGAATTATGTATTTCAAAACTTTATTTTTTTTTAAATACATTTCATTTTGTAATATTTTGTTTATTTTTAAATTTTTTGCTTCTTCCTTTTGTTCTTCTGATAAATTAAATAAAAAAATTTTTTTCTTTTCAAACTTTTCTCTATCAAAATCTTTCTTAAAGACAATATTCTCAGGTTTATCTGAAATTTTTTTTTTTTTTAGTGTAAATATAAATAAAAGATAATTTATTTTATTTATAATTTTAAATTAAAAAATTCTTATTATGAATATATATAATATAATTTTATATATGTTAATTTAATTAGTATTTTACAAATATTATTTTATTTAATTAAGAAGTTTTCATTTTATACTAGTCTTATTTGTTGATACTACTGAAACAATTTTTATACTGTTCAATTTTTAACCATAAACGGAATCATTAAGATTATTGGTTAAAAAATAATCGTTTTCTCCTATCTTTTCAAAATTAAAAGAGGAAAAGGTATTTTCATTTAAGGAAGGAAGAATATTAATATTTTTATCTGTATCATTTTTTAATATATTTTTTGAGGTATCTTCATAAAAATTTCTAGAATTATTTTCTAATGAATTTAATCTTTGCATTTGTGATATATTAGTATGATATAATTTTTTTTTTTTTTTTTTACACTATTAAGAAAATATAGTTTATTTTTTAAAAAAAAAAAAATGTATAATAAACTATTTTTAAATATATTAGATATTATAATTTTTTTTTTTTTTTTTTTATAGTTCTATTAGTTATTAAAAAATTGTGATAATTTATTAAAATATAAAAAAAAAATATATATAAATAAATATATTTATAAATAGATAATTTTATATATAGGAATGCTATATGTAAAACAAATAGTATATAAAAAAAAAAAAAAAAATGAACTTTTATTATTTTTATATTAAAAATATTTTAATATTTATTTCTATATTAGTGTGTAAATATTTCATATATGTTTTTTTCTTTTTTTTTTCTTTTTTTTTTTTTTTTAAATACAAATGTATAAAAAAAAAAAAAAAATTCAATTAAATTTCATTTTATAAATATGGAAAATTATAAATATTATTATAAATGTAAGTTATTTAATATATACAAATTAAAAATAATTTACATTTTAATTATTAAAAATTATATAGACATAGTTATTATCACAATTATTATTGCATTATATTTTTAATATTTTATATAAAAATTTTCATAACAAAATTTTAAAGTTAATATAAAACTTTAAGATACAATTAATTAAATATTTTAAAAAAATGATTTTAAAGGAAAAAAAAAGGAAACAAATATAAAGTGTACCTATAAAAAGAATAAAAGGTACATTTTTGAAACAAAAACAAAATTTTATATAAAAATAACATGATTTATAATATAAAAAAAAGTCATTTATTAAAAAAAAAAAAAAAAATAAATAATAAGAAGACAACTTATATTTAAGGATAATTAGAAATACAACAATTTTTATGACAAAAATTAAAAAATTTTTTTTTTTTTTTTTTGAATTTATTTTATTTTTTTTTGAAAATAATTATTGTACTTTAAATTATTTACTTGAGAAATATCATAATGATAAGTTGATAATGATTTGCAATTTTTAAAATAATGAAGAAATTTTTTTAGTAAACTTGCTATTATCCATTCATCTATTTTATCAAAAAATGCAATTAATAAATGAATATACATATAAGTATGTTGTAAAATAGATTGCAAAACATCTTCTGTTATTTTAAAAGTTTCACATATATAAGAAAAATTATTTTTTTCTAAATACATAAATAATAAAATAGATATATACAGTTTACAATATTTTCCTTGAAGCACATTATCATTAAAAAATAATCTTTTTTTATTATAAATATTTTGATTTTTTATGTTTAACATATTTATTATATCGCTATCAAATTTTAATATTTGAAAGATTATATTTCTTGTATAATTATCAGAAATCATTGATATCAAATTTTTTAAAAATGGCAAATTATAATTAAATGATGTAATGCTTAAATTATAAGAAGAACATAAATAACATAAATGAAAATTATTATATAAATATATTCTATCATAATTTTTTATTTCGTTTAGTAATTCTATACCATAAGATAATGTGAAATTACATATGCATAGGGATCTACAAAAATTAGTTATTTGAAATTTTTTATTTTTTATTTCTATACATTTATGTTTTAATAAGTTATTTATTACATGATGAATTTCATCTTTTTTTTTTTTATAAAAAAATATTTCTTCTTGTGTAAAATCTTCTATATTTAACTCGAATGACTCTCTATAATTTTCATCTCCATTTTTTTCTTCTGTTAAGGTAGAAATTAAGAAATCCTTTTCTTTTTCTTCTGTAATGCTATTTATAATTTCATTATAGTATAATGAAAATGATAACAAATGAATAATATCACTGAAAGATAATGTTTTATCATATAAACATATAAGTTCAATAATGTATTTTTCAAGATATTCTAAAGAATTATTCATAATACTTTTAATATTAGTAAAATCTTGTTTAAAAAGTTCTAACAGTTTTTTTTCATGTACTTTTTCAATTATTATAATTGAATCTCCTTTTTTCAACCGAGCAGCTCGACCAATCATTTGTTTATATTGGGTAATTGATAAAAAATTATCAGCAATAAAAGGGGAAGATATGATAACCCTATCAACTTGTAAATTTAATCCAACTGATAAAGTAGATGTGCATGTTAACAAAAATAATGTTTTTTCTTTAAAAGATGTTTCTAGTAACTTTTTAATATATGTGTTAATATCACTATGATAGTAACATATTCCATTACTTATTAATTTATTCATTTTATTATATGCATATTTATCAATATGAGATATTGTATCATTCAATTTACTTCTTTTTATATGAATATCTTCAGTAACTTGATAAGGATTAAAATTTAAAAATTGATTTAATACATTAATGTAAAATTCACAATTTTTTTTTGTAGAACAAAATATTAATGTGTTTAAATTATTAATCAAACTATGAATAGAAAAACATAACAATGAATGAATTAAACTATTATTTAAAATTTTGTTTTTGTTTATTAAAAAGGATGAAATTTTACTTTTATTAAGTTTATCAATGCAATTACTTTTGCTATTATGATCATTATGTAAGTTCGAAAAATCATAAATATTACAATAATATGAAAAATTTTCTTTTTCTTTTTTAAAAATATTGTAATTACATATATAGTATTCTTTTATTTCTTGAGGTCTATATGATGAAATATATACTTTTGCATTTATCCATCTTTTTAGAATAGGTATATTATTCAGTGTTCCACTCATACATATAATTTTTATGTTAGCTAGCTTTTTATTTATAAATAAAAATTTTGAAATAATATTTTCAATATAAATTCCCCTTGGTTTTTCATTTATTAAATGAAATTCATCAATTATTACAATATAATTATGATTATTATTTATTTTCTTTTTATTTATATAATTATTCATCTTTTCATATGTGCATATGATTATATTGTTTTCATCAATTTCACTACCTATTTTTATATTAGCATCTTTACATATTTTTTTAAAATAATCTATTTTTTCATTTATTAAAGAATTTAAAGGTAATAAAAAGAATATACATTCTGTTTTTTGAAGTTCTTCAAAAACAAAAATTTCAGCTACTAATGTTTTCCCTCCTGAAGTTGGTGCAACATATATGAAATTTTCTCCCTCTTTCCAACGTACTTTTTTTAAGTTATTTAAACATTCTTCTTGCCATTTATATAATTCATTTATGTTTTCTCTTCGATAATTTTCTAAAATTTTCTTATTTATATTATATTTATTTAAACCATAATTATTTTCATAATAATTATTAATAGTGTCATCATTTACTTCATTGAGTTTTTTTTTTTTTTTCATTAATTCAGTTTCATTTTTTTTGCAACATCTTTTTTTTTCAATTAAATTTTCAATATGTGTCATCCAATTAGTATTCATTATTATATATATATTTATATATATATATATATTTAAATAAATTTAAAATTTCATTTTCATAATTACATTTTACAAAAAAAAATATTTATTTATGTGAAGACAAATTTTCATAATAAAATAAAATACATAAAATAATTATTTATATTTTTTATGTTTTTTATATATTTTTTTTTTTTTTTTTTTTTTTTTTTTTTTTTTTTNATTTAAAATATAACAAAATTTTATAATTTTTATCCCACTTTTTTTTTTTTTTTTTTTTTTTTTTTTTGAATTATTTTCTTTTAAATTACAATTGAGTAAATACATTTTAAATAAAAAATGATATACTTTTTTATATTTATATAAGTTTGTAATACTTAAAAAAAATATACATGATTAAAACACAAATTTTAAATTATTTTTTAATAAGTGAATATATTTTTAAGAGAAATATATAATTATGTTAATTTTACTACACACTGATTTTTGAGAAAAAAAAAAAAAATACTTAACATTTTATTTCTAAAAAAAAAAAAATTATTATGATATCATGGACCAAAAGCATAATGAAAATTTGAACGATAAAGGTTACATATATATATATATATTTATATAAAAGAAATTTAAAATATAACAAAATTTTATAATTATTATCCCACTTTTTTTTTTTTTTTTTTTTTTTTTTTTTTGGTTTCCTACTTTTTGTTTTAATATTTTTAATTAAAAATATAAGATATAATTATTAAAAAATTATTTTTACAAAAATTATATTGTTTTTAATAAATATGTAAATTTTAAAAAAGGAAAGGAAAAAAACAAATGGATAGTTAATATTCAAATAAAAGATTCCTGTGTATAAAAAAAAATATGTATATCTATAACCATATTCATTTCTCTCTATATATATATATATATGATGAAACATTAATAATATAATAAATTACAATATACTTCTAAAATAGATATAAATTACTGTTTTTATTTTTATTTTTATTTTTATTTCTTTTTTTTTTTTTTTTTCTCTTTCCTTCTATATATTTATAAATGCTACAGAAATTCAAAGCTTTTTTAATGAAATAGATAATATATTTAATGAAGAAGATAATAATAATTTTGTAAAACTAGAAGAAGAATTAAATGAAAAATGTTTTCAATTAATTAAAAAGAAGGAAAATAGTCATAATTTATCTATTCAATCAAAATTAAATTTATTCATTGAAGAAATAGAATTTATCAATAATGTGTTAGATACTTATGAAAAGGAAAAAAAAAAAAATGAAAATAAAAATGAAAATCTTTTAAAAAAAGATGGATATAATGAATCTGAAGATATTTTAAATGATCTTATTTATTTAGAGTTGGGTTTAAGAGACTCTGATAATACAAATGAGGTAATTTAAAAAAAAAAAAAAAATTAAAATATTATAATTTATGTATATTTTATTTTTTTTTTTTTTTTGGTTTTTACATTATTACAAAGTAATTATTTATTTATTTTTTTTAATTTTTTTTAGACAAAAAAATTATTATTAAAAATTAGTGAAAATTTATATAAAATAAAAAGTAAAGAATTTATTTTAACAATGAAGAAATCATTAGATATAAGAATAGTATGTATATTGTAAAGAAAAATAAAATTATTATATATACATTTTTTCATATATTTAATTAATAATATTCCTTAATATATATATTAAATATTTTTACATATTATTAATATGTATGTACTTTTATTTTAATTTTTTAGAATGACTTTCGAAAGAATGAAATAAGTGAAGAGTATTTTTCAAAAAAAATTAATGAAATATATATAGACACAAAGGTAATAATAATCTATATATATTTTTTCTTATTTTAATATATAAACATGAAACAAAATAAATATATATACTTTGTATTTTCATATATTAGAATATATTAGTCTTCTTTTTTTTTTTTTTAGAATCAATTAGATTATGAAATAGATGAAAAAGAAAAAAAATCAAAAGAAAATATTATTGAAAATTCAAAGAATATTCTAATAGATTCAGATACAACAAACAATTTAGTAGACATGAATTTGGATGGTAATTTAATTCCATTGGTTCCAATGGATAAATGTGTTAATAAAATTGATAAAAGTGAAATTGATACAAAAAATGAAAATGATCAAATAAAAGAAGCAAAAATATCAAGTAATAAGAATTCTTTTTACATATTAAATATAAAAAATAAAAAAAAATAAATAAATAATTAAAATAAAAGTATACATTAATTTAAATATTTATTATATACATAATCAAAATGCAGATAAAATGATAAATATTAAAAAGAATAGGAAGGAACAAAAAATAGAATCATCTAACTTTTTTCATAAAAAAAAAGTAAAAATATATTTAGAATATTAAATAAAATTCCTAATTATAGATTAATATATTTCCTTTTTTTTATTTTATTTTTTTCATCCATTACATTTAACATTATTATAGTTTTATATTATGTTTTCATTTTTATGTAATTTTTTTTTTTTTTTAAACTAGTTAAAATTAGTAGAGAGATGGAATCGAGTAGCTGAAGAAACAAAATTATTAAATGATTATGATTCTAGTTATTAAATAATTTATTAAGAAAATTCCAAATAAATATTTATTTGTATATATATTTTATAATATACAACAGATACATGATAACATGTGTTTACATATTTTCTTTTAGTTAATTATAAGTTAATTCTTCTATATATCTATTCATTTTTGAAATAATTTATATATTATCTATAAAAAAATAAATTATAAATATTATTAAATATTCCTTTATTTTATTTTAAAAAATATTACAGGTTTTTTTTTCTTGTCCCTATAAAAAAAGTGAAAAAAAAAAAAAAAAATTTTAAACTTGAAATTTGTGTATTATTTATATATATCTTTTTTTTTTTTTTTTTTTTTTTTTTTTTTTTTTTTTTTTTTTTTTTTTTTCATTTTTCATTTTTCATTTTTTTTTATTTTCTCTTTCTATTTTATATTATTTATTTTTATTTTATTTTTTTTTTTTTGCTTATTTTTAAATGTTTTAATACTTTATGTAATTTTATAAGTATGAAATAAATTTCCATCTTATTTTATATATTTTATATAAATTTTTTTTTTTTTTATTATTTATTATAATTGATAATTTAAAATGTTTTCCAATAAATATAATAATATTTTAGTTCTTTTTAATAATTTTAGAAAAATTAAAATTTTTTAATATATTTTTGTTTTTAACTTTTTTTTTTTTTTTTAACAAATTTTTCTTTCTCTTTTTTGTATTATCCGTTGCAAAAAAAAAAAAAAAAAAAAAAAAAAAAAAAAAATTTTTAAAAAT
>NW_021628251.1:958583-960105 GCF_900005855.1 Plasmodium gallinaceum | reverse complement strand
TTGAAAAAAAAAAAAAAAAAAAAAAAATGATAAAAAAATTTTTAAACATTGTATCTAATAAAAGAATATTAAGAATAATAAAAGAGAATGAGAAATGTGATTATAAATTAATAGGATATAAAAAAAACTTTAATTGCTTTCATACAATTAATGTAATAGATGAAAATAAGGAAAATAGCTGTTTTACTAAACATAAGTATGTTGATTTCTTTAGAGATGAAACTAGGAATATTGGGATAATAACCTTCAAAAATATAAATGATAAAATAAATATTTTTCATGAATTTTTAGATGAATTAAAAAATGTAATAGAGCATATAAATAATATAATTTCTAATGAAGAAAATAATACTTTTTATATAAAAGAGTTTAAAAATAAAGATAATTACTTGATAAAAAATATAAAAAATAGAATTCCTTATTATGATAATAAGTTAAAAATAATAATTATTAATAGTATAATAAATGATAATACTTTTTTAAATTCATTAGATTATAATTCTTATTTAAAAAACGATGAAGAAACAAATTCTAATATATCAAATTCTTTTAGATACTTATGTAATAATATTCAGAATTTACCACTGATAACAATAAGCAACATAAACGGATTATGTATAAATAGTGGAATAGATTTAATATTATCTACTGATTTTAGAATCTCAAACGAAAAAAGCAAATTTGGATTTGATAAAACTTATATTGGTTTATTTCCTTATGGAGGTAGTACTCAAAAACTATTTAGAAATATTCAAATGAATTATTCTAAATATTTATTATTAACAAATCAAGTAATAAATGCAAATGATGCACTAAAAATGAATTTAATAGATGTATGCTTAAGAAATAATGAAAATTTTTTCATAGATAATTCTAATGTTTTTTTTGAAAATAATTTGTCTCATAAAGAAAAATTTTCCATTTTAAAAGAAAATATAATAGAATATTTTCAAGATATTTTTAAGAATAAAACATTTGAAATGAAAATAGATGATGACAGTTTTATATTTACCTTATTTTTTTCTTTTCAATTTTTATTCATTCCTACTTATATTTTACAAAATACGAAGTTAAGCATAAATGAAGGAATTTCACTTATTGATGTTAATTCTTATTTAGACTATGATAAAAATATTTTTGAAAAAAACATAAATTCTTCTCAACGTTTAGATATTTTAAATTATATCAAAAAAAAAAAAAAATAAATAAACAACAAATTCTTACTAAAATATATAATTATTCATATAAAACAAGAACAAAACAAATATGCACATGCTAAGAATATATATATTTATTGCTTTTAAAAAATAAAAAAAAAAAATATTTGAATTTTTAATGAATGTATAAAATAAAAAAAATATTGTAAAAAATTAAAAAAAATTATTACAACTTTTTTTTTTTTTTTTAATTTTTATTACCTAGACTGATTATGATTTTTTTCATTTTTTGAAAAAAATCTTGCCCGCTAGGAATGTAGTTCATTATGTTTTTCTTTTTTTTTTTTTTTTTTTTTTTTTTTTTA
>NW_021628251.1:950075-957583 GCF_900005855.1 Plasmodium gallinaceum | reverse complement strand
AAAAAAAAAAAAAAAAAAGATTTATCTAATAAAATTATTTTTAGTTAAATATATACTCTTGCAAAAATAAGTAAAAAACGTCTCTTTTTTGTAATGTTTCCCTTAAATATTTTATATATAAATTTATTTATGTTTATATATAATATACATATATTTTTAAATCTTATGTAATATATATATATACTATCGTTTTAATGATATACTTAAAAATATTAAGAATATAAAGATAAAAATGGATTAATAAAACAAAAATAAATTTAAATGGAATCATATATTTTTTTTTTTTTTTTAATGTCTATTTTTAATAATACTGTAATAGGTAAAAGAAATTATATATAATAATTTTTTTATTATTGTCTCTATTCCATGAAGCATATATATTAATATCCATTTTATTTATAAAAAACTTATAAATAAAATTAAAATATATATGAGATTTAAAAATATAATTTTTATATACCCTTGTAAAAAAAAAGAAAAAAGGATTATATATTTTTTTTTTCTAAATTTACAAGGGAAAAAAATGTAGTAATAATAAATATTTTAATTAACCTTTTTTTTTGTTTATTTAAAAATATCTTCTTTTTAATGAATTAAAATATTTTAGAAAAGAAATACAATATATATTTATGTATATGAAGATAAATTTAGATAAATAAATAGAACAATATTTGTTTTTAACTTTTATAAAATATACAAAATTTATGTGTAAATATCAAAAACAAAATAAAAAAAAATACAATATATACTTATATATTTAATAAGAAAATAAGAAAATAAGAAAATAAGAAATTTTTATTTTTATTTTTTATTTTTTTTCAGATATTTTTTGTCATCTCAATATTATTTCAGTAACACAGACCAAGATGTTTAAGTCATCATTAAAAAAAACAAAAATAAAAATAAAAATCAAATTTATTAATTTATTAATTTATTAATCTATTAATTTATTAATCTCATGTTTATATAATTCTATTTTTTTTTTCTGTACGATTATAAAACGAGAAATTTGAATTAAATAGTCAAAATTCAAGCTGGAAAATCAAAATATTTTTTTGTAGCAAGAAATTATTTCTACAATATTTTAAAAAAAAAAAAAAGAGTGTTTATATTGTAGAACTCAAAATCTTGCAAACAAATTTACTATTTTTTACTATTTTATTTTATATTTATTTTAATAAAAAAAAAAAAAAAAACTTATATGCTTTATGAATGATTATGTATATAAAAATTTTATATAATTCTTTTGTTAAATTCATAAAAAAAAAAATCAGTTTTTTTTTTTCATCATTATATTCTTCAGACCCGAAAGGCTTATAATGAAATAAATTTTCATCAACTTTTTTTTTTTAAGAAAAAAACTTTTTCTGTTTTTTATAAAAAAAAAATGTAATTTTAATATGTATGAAAGAATAACTTCATCGTTAAAATACAAAATGGATACATATATATATATATATATAAAACAAAAAATGAAATGAAAAAAAATAAATATAAAAAAGGAAAATAATTGCTTTAATGAAATACAAAAAAAAAAAAGTATTAAAAATAAAATATTAAAATAAAATATAAAAATAAAATATATAAAATAAAAAAAAAAAAATAAATAATAATAATATAAAAAAAAAAAAAAATAAATAAATATAAAAAAAATGAAAAAAAAAAAATTATTATAAAATAAAAAATATTTAAAAAAGAAAAAAGCTATTTTGTGATAAACTGATAAAAATTACAATATTTTTTAAAAAAATAGTTATGTCGGTTCTTTCAGGAAAAATACCACAAAAAGTAAATTTCTTTTTTTTTCTTTATATTTATACCTTTTTTTGTTTGCTTCATATTAAGAATATTAATAAGCAATTTATAAAATAATAAAAAGCCTCATTATGTTTTAAATTATATATATATATATATATATATAAATAGGGTGTAAATTTCATATCAAAATACTTTGATCACTTCAACAAAAAAAAAAAAAAAAAAAATTTGTAACTTTGTAATTTGTTTAAATTATATATATAAAAAAAAAAATGTGTTATTACATATTTTTATAATATGTATGCTTATGAGGAAAAAAGAAAAATTTATTTTTTTTCGTTTTTTACATTTGTTTTTTGTTACAAAAAAGAAAGAAAAATATTAAACAAATAATTTGAGGAAAATTTATAAAATTGATATAAAAAAAGAAATATTTTCTATACTAAGTATTTCTTAATTTTTGCATTACTTTATATACTATCATTTATAGATATATGAAAACACTATATAAATTTTATTTTTCATTATTTTTTTTTATCACAAAATATAGTTTTTAGATGTTTCATTTTAATTAAAATAGTAAAAAGAAAAATAAATAAAATAAATAAAATAAATAAAAAGAAGTGAAAATTTAAATTTTCATTTCTTTTTGATATAAAAAAAAAAAAAAAAAAAATTAAAATAACAATATATATAGAAAAATTTAAAAATAAAAAAAATGCAATATTCCTTCGATTTTATTATTTTATTTTTTTTTTTTTTTATCAAATTAAAAATTATTTTCATAATTAATCTATTTATCCTTTTTTTTTTTTTTTTTTTAAATTCAAATATACTTCTTCTATCCTTGCTTACAATATAAATGTTATATTTTTGGTTAGTATTATTTTTCACTTTTTTTTCAAATCAAAAGTTGCAAAAAAACAAAAAAAAAAGAATATATGTAAAAATAGGTGAAAAAATTTACTTATTTTCCCTTGAAATGTTAGTAATCTAGTTAATTTACATTTTCCTAATAAAAAAATAAATAAAAAAAAAATTTTATAGATATATATAAAGAAATAAAATATATTATTATTATAAAAATGCACTGAAAATAATTATATTCAGAATTTTTGCTTTTCGTCAACATAAAAACTCAGACGGCACTTCCTCATGGTTTTCATCATAATAATTATTAACAATATGCATTTTTTTTTTTTTTTTTTTTTTATAAAAACAAAAAACAATATATTTATAATATGTATATAATACAAATATATATATATAAATCTAATAAAAATATATTGAATTGTATTCATATATGCGGCCCACTAAAAAAAATATCAATTTAGAAATGGTTCCTATAATTATGAATTTTTTTTAGCTGATTTCTGGCAGTTAACAATAAATAAATAAAAATTAAGAGTCACTGTGGTAAATCAGCAAATATATATATTATAAACATATTATTATATTTTTTTTTTTCAATAACTCTCTTATTTAATTATACATATGTAAACAGTATATATATATATATGTATATGTATATATATATGTATATATATAATATTTTATATTACTCTATAATTTAGAGGAAATTTCTTTTTTTTTTGCTTCTTCGATTTTTTTTGCTTTATCTTTCATTTTCTTTAATAACATAGATTTAGCACTCATTTTTTGTCCTCCCCATTTTCTTCTTATTTCAACATTGTCATTAAAATTCTCTTTGCATAAATTACAAAAATATTCTAATTTTTCTTGATCTTCTTTTGATACAGCTTCTATGCATACAGCAGTTGCATTTTTTTTATGTACTAATCTCCCTAAGTTAGCTTTACCTTTAACTATACAGTAAGGAATATCTTTCAATCTACATAATGTTGGCAAAAATAAAACAAGTTCAATTGGTGATACATCATTCGCTATCACAACAAGCTTTGCTTTTTTATTTTCAACTAGTTTAGTTATATGATTTATTCCATATTTAATGAATAAAGGTTTCTTTTCCTTTGTCACAACTTGATTTAAGGCATCTTCGGCTTTTTTTAACAATCTTTTTTTTTTATCTACTTTGGATTCTGGCTTATATGCTTTTAAAAAGTTCATCAAATCTTGAGTCTAAAAAAGTAAATATAAATGTATGCATATATTTTCTGAATGTTCATTAAAAAAAAAAAAAAAAAAAAAAAAAAAATTATACTTGACTCTTTGAAAGAACATGATTAAATTGGTTAATTGAAGGAGGAACTTTTAATCTTTGTAATAATATTTTTTTTTTTCTTTGAATTCGAATAAATCTTGGCCATTTTACATATTTTGATAGATCTTTTTTTGGTCGTACACCAACACCAATAATATTACTTCTCTTTTTTTTTTCAAAAATTAATGGATTATCCCTAATTCCCTTTTTCTTTTCCTTCTTTATTTCTTTCTTTACTGTTTTTTTAGTACTTAATGGGCATGGTGCTGGTGTTTTTTTTGAAGGTCTCTTTTGTTTTTTATCTTTCACCTATAATAAAAAAGTATTAATGTAAATATAATAACATGTGTTTTATATAAGCAATATTTTTTTTAATTTCATAAAAAAAAAAAAAAAGTAAAATGTGAATTGTAAACAAAAAAAAAATTTAATAAAATAAAGAGTTTATATAGTTATCATTGTAAAAATTTACCATCTTGAAAAAGTTAAGAAATTTATTTGTATTCAAAAATATATGAAATTTTCTATATTTATGTTTTAATTAATCTTTTTTCTTTCTTTTTTTTATTTATAAATACTTTCTCTTTTATAAATATTAACAATTTAAATTATATATATAAAAATTTAACTATAAAAAATAAAAAAATGCAAAATCTTCATAAAAAATAAAAAGAAAATATAAAATTTATAATATTTTATATGTACCATACGTATGTTAGAAATGTATATGCATATATAAAAATAAAAAATTGCATTTCTTTTATTCCCATTACATATTTTTATAAAATAAAATTATGTAAAAAAAAAAAAAAAAAAAAAAAAAAAAAAAAAATTATTCATATACATTACAACATAATGTATTCACAAATAAATATATATACATATATTTTTTTTTTTTAATAAAAACTTTTAGTAAAATTCACTAATGTAGGTGATTCAAGCGGTGCTTCATAAATTTTAAAGAATATGTTATTTTAAATTTATAATTTTTAAAATTTTATTTTTATTTTTAACACTTTATTTTTATTTTTTTTATTATATTCTATTAAGGAATTAATCATATTTTTGGGATTTTATCTTACGAAAAAAAAATGGTTAATTCACAGGATAACATATACTAAAGTGTCAGGTATTTTAATTTTTACATCCATTTCATTTAAAGTTTTTCGTTTTTCTTATATTTTTAATAATTGATACTTTTTATTTGTATTATAATTTTATATAACTCATGAAATTTACGAAAACATAAACATTTACAATTACAAAAAGAAGAAAATTTCGTAAAAATAACAAATATATATATTTTTTATTCAAATAAGAAGAGTATAAATAAGTATTCTATATATAAATTCAAGTTTACATAAATTATATTGTTATATAGAATAATGTAAAAGTAATCAAAGTGCACATAAAATAATATAATAAATATGTATATATTTTTTTTGTATTAAAATATTCAATTAATAATACAATTATATTTTATAATATTATATATGTTTATATATTATTCATCAATAAGATACGTTAATAATAAAGTAATATCATATTAATGTATATATTTACATATATATGTAAATTTATATTTTTTTTATTTTATATATTTTTTTTTAAATAATAATTTAATTTACATGTATATATTATATATGTACATATAAACTTATATATTTCGTTCATTTTATTTTCATTCATTTTTTATTTTTTTTTTCATTAATTAAATATTTTAATATATATACATATATTTTAATACATTAAATTTTGAAATTTATTGACGTTGAAAACTATTTTAAGTTCGTATTTTTTCATGTTAATTTATTTTTATATATATTTTAATATAATTTTTTTTTTTTTTTTTTTTTTTATTAGCTTATCTATTTAATTACAAAAAAAAGTATTTTTTTGTAAATAATTATATTTATACCTTTATTTTAAGAATTTAATTTTTGAAAGTCACTAAACAAAAAAAAAAAAAAAAAAAAAAAGAATAAAATAAAATAAGGAAATCTATTAAAAATGGCATATGTTAAAGTTGTTAAAAATAAAGCTTACTTTAAAAGATATCAAGTGAAATATAGAAGAAGAAGAGGTATATTATTTATTTCCTTTTTTTTTTTTTTTCCTTTATTTTTCTATAACATTTTTGTGTGCCTTAAATATAACATGTTCATGATTTATTATGTTGTTATGAAAAATATTTTATTTGAGGCTAAAAAAAAAATAATTATCAATGATAAAACGAGTTAAGCATTTTTTTTTTTATGAGTTGCTGACTCACCTGACATTGAAACAAGAAAAAATATTATTATAATTTTTTATTTATATTTATTTTTCATATTTTATATATATATATATTTTATAAAACACATACATATATGTACATATATTTTTTTTTTTTTTTATTAGAGGGAAAAACTGATTATAGGGCTAGAAAAGCTTTAATATTGCAAGACAAGAATAAATATAATGCACAAAAGTTGCGTTTTGTTGTTCGTAAAACAAACAGTCAAATTATTTGTCAGATAGCTAGTGCTCATATTGAAGGAGATAAAATTTTAGCTGAAGCAAAATCAAAAGAATTAACGAAATATGGAATACCTGTTGGATTAAAAAATTATGCTGCCGCTTATGCAACTGGATTGTTATGTGCTAGACGATTTTTAAAATCATTAAATTTAGATAGCCAATTTGTTGGTGTTGAAAGAGTTACAGAACAAATAGAAGATAAAGAAGAAAAAGAAGATGAAGATTCAAGAAAACCAATCAAAGCATTTTTGGATGTTGGTATAACAATGACTACCACTGGTAATCGTGTTTTTGCAGCATTAAAGGGAGCATGTGATGGAGGATTGCATATTCCTCACGGAAACAACAGATTTCCTGGTTCTAAGAATGAATTTAATCCTGAACAGTTAAGAAAAAATATTTTAGGTATACATGTAGCTGAATATATGAAAACTTTAAAAGAAGAAGATAATGAAAAATATAAAGCACATTTTAATGAGTATATAAAAAATAACATTGATCCAGATAATATTGAACAAATGTATCTAAGTGCACATGAAAAAATTAGACAAAATCCAGAAAGAAAGGAAAAAAATAAAGATAAAACAAAAAAATTTCTTTCGAAGCATGAAAAACCTAAAAAGTTAAATGCTAAAATTAGAAAGAAAAGAGTTAAGGAAAAGGTAAAAAAAATAAAAAAATGAATTTTATAAAGTTTAGAAATCATTATATATATGTATTCCCAAAAAAATTGTTTGAATTTTATAAAAAATTCATATTAGAAATTAATTTAATATAAAAGATTTTTTATGATGAGAAAAGCAGACCTGATTTGAAAAAAAATTTGAAAATAATTTTTAATACTGAAAAAATCTTTTATATATATATATATATTTATATATATACACAAATATGCATATGTATATATTACATATATTTTATAATTATTTTTTAATTTTCAGTTGGCAAAGTATGTTGAAAAATTACAATAAATAAAAGAAGTGGTAATGTACTATAATAATTACAGGTAGCTTTTTTTTTTTTTTTTTTTTTCCCTCCTTTTTATATT
>NW_021628251.1:942155-949075 GCF_900005855.1 Plasmodium gallinaceum | reverse complement strand
AAAAAAAAAAAAAAAAAAAAAAAATATACAAATATAAGAATACAAAAAAAAAAAATAAATTTGAAATTTTCTTTTTTTTTTTATATATGATGAATAAAAAATAAATAACTTTCGTTCTTCTGCATTCTAGGAAGTGAAGATACGTTTATTATCTGATACAAAAAAAGAAAATATATTTATTAAAAAAATATATGTACAATAAATAATGAAATGAAAAAAATACATAAAAAATGAAAAAAAATTTTTTTTGCAAGTGATGAATAAAAAAATAAATAACTTTCGTTCTTCTGTATTCTTGAAGGTGAAGATAAATGTAATATCTGATGCAAAAGAAATATATTTAATTTTTTTAAATTTAAGCATATAAGTGTTAAAAAAAAAATACAAAAAACTGTTATTTTTTACAAAAATGGTATTATTTATTGTATATGTTTTTGTATAATAAAAAGGAAAATTTTACAAGTTATTAATTAGAAATATATATATGTATTCTTAAAACTTTCAAATTTTTTTTTATAAAGGTATGTATATTTTTATTCATTTATTAGATTTTAGGATTTGTGAAAAATAATTAAAATTTAAATTTTAAAATACTCAAAAAAAAATATATATATATATATATATATATATATATATAAAATAAGATTTTTTAAATATATAAAGAAAGGACATATACATAATTAAATGTATTTTAGTTATTTCAAAAATATTAAAAA
The DNA here is from genome assembly GCF_900005855.1 of Plasmodium gallinaceum. Lineage (NCBI taxonomy): Eukaryota > Apicomplexa > Aconoidasida > Haemosporida > Plasmodiidae > Plasmodium > Plasmodium gallinaceum. Next base: position 948,359 of record NW_021628251.1, on the reverse strand, counting down.
TATATATAAGTATAATTAGCTAATTTAAATTATGGTGAGTCAATTATAATTTTCTTCATCATATTTTTCTAAACAGTAAGTGTGAATTATTAATTTCTCTGAAAAATAAGCAAAACTTTTCTCAACTATTGGTGTGTTACACACATTACATATTCTAAAAAAAATAAATGAAACAGAATATTATGATAATGAAATAAAAAAAAAATTCATTTTTTTTTTTTTTTTTTTTTTTTTACATTTTATCTTTAATTAGAATTCTTTCTTCTTTTTTTTTTATTAAATCATAAGAAATGTTTAAATAATGACTTTTTATTAAATTATGATAGATTTGTAAATTCATATTAATATTCATTTTTTTTTTCAAATTGAAGTTTAAAAAATTTGATATTTCTGAAATTTTCCACTCTTCTGGTATTAATTTAAATATATATATATTATCAAAGTCATCATGATTTGAGTATTTATTTAATATATAGAGAATATTTTTTTTATATTGCTTTTTTTTTTCATCATTAAATTTTAATTTGATATATTTATCCATATAAACCTTAACAAGTAAAAAGAAAAATCCTCCTGAACGATTTTTAGAGTTTCTATATACTTTGAAATAATTTAATAAATCTATCTCTTTGTTTTTGTGTTTATCACCATATAACTTTTCGTATGTGTTTTTTTTCTGTTTTTTTATTCCTTTTTTCTTTTTAGTTTCGTTTTCACTGATATTTAAATTAGGTATATTGTTGTCATCACTGAAATCTGATAATGAATTAGAGGAAATATCAGAACTCGTTTCTTCAAAGGAATCATATGAATAATTATCAATGAAATAATCTTCATTAAAATTTGTTATATCATCGCTTGAATTACTTTCTTCTTCTTTAATTAGACGTGACATGTAATCAAATTCATCTTTTTTTGCTTCTTCTTCCTTTTCATTTTCTTTTTCTTTATCGTTCCTATTTTTTTTTTCTTTCATTTTTTTCATGATACTTTTATTCATACTAATGTAACTATATTTGTGATATTCCATAGTTATTTCCTTAATAAAATTTTTGTTTACTTTTTTATTTTTTTTTTTTAAAAAATGTGTAGGTGATTCGAGTTTTATTTCTCCATTATTTTTTAGTAATTCATAATATATATTTCTGTCATTATTATATATACTAAAAAAAATTTTCTCATAATTTTCTTCACTAATTCTTTTAAAAAATTTTTTTAATAAAAAATTATAATAATGGCAATATTTTTCACATATTTGAAATCCCTCTTCTGATAAAATTGCAAGGCTATCACTGCATTAAAAAAATATTATAAAAAAATAAAATAAATGAATAAAATAAATGAATAAAATAAATGAATAAAATAAATGAATAAAATAAATGAATAAAATAAATGAATATAATAAATGAATAAAATATATGAATAAAATAAATGAATAAAATAAATGAATATAATAAATGAATAAAATAATAAAAATATAAAAAAATATACTAGAAATTTTTTATTTTATAAATGTTGTAAATAATAAAACTTATATAAATATGTATACATATATATTTATTTTAATTACTAATGTCTGTGTATTTTTCCAAGTAATATAGCCTTAACTAGATTTAATTGAGGATCTTTGATTATTTGAATTAAATAATTGGTATCAATAGGATAATTAGAATAAAGAATTTTCAGTAGTTTTTTTTTTCTGTAAAATATACTTTTTTCTGTGTCATTTATATATGATTCAGCTAAAGCAGTATTAATATTATTATTGTATTTATCATATTTTAAATAACTTGTAACATACTTTTGCATATAATATTTAATTTTTATGTTTGATCTATTTTTTTCTAATTTTTTAAATATATTCAATATCTCATCAGGGCGTAATAAAAAATTTTTATTTATTATAAAATCAAAAAATAAATTTTCATTATATTTAATTAAAAATTGAAAAGAGTATTCAAATAATTTTTTTATTTTGCTTTGTTCCACATTTATTATGTGCACATTATCATTTAAAATAATTATTACATTATATATTTCTCTTAAAATGCAATTTAACGAATTATTTTTATCTATTTTACTCTTGAAATTTTGTTTTTCTAAATAATTAATCCAATATAAATATTTATCATTTTCTTTATTTTCCAATTCTATATTATTCACACTTTTGTTTACATATTCATTTACATTTGATACATCATTTTTAAAATTTTCTTCAGTTATCTCATTATTTTTTCTATTATAATATTGAAGTATGAATAAACACATTTCTATAGCTTTTTCATAATATTCAAATCGTATATAAATTAAAACAATTTCGATAAATTTATATCTACTTCGCAAAAAATCAACACATTCATCAACATTTAAATTTAAATTAATAGTTTTCATAATAAAACTAGAATAATTAATGTAATTATTTTTAATCATCAATTTCAGTAAAATATTATCAATTAAATCATGAGTATATAAATAATAATCATTTTCCTTATATGTTGTATCTTTTTGATTTTCTGAATTATTAATACATATTTTTATATTTTCTTTATTTTCATAAATATAATCTCTTTTAGATAGTAAATATTTAATTAAACAATTATTTGCAATATATAATATTTTTTCTTTTGTTTTACTTATTTCATTAAATAAATTATTATTTTTATTTTCTTCTTTAACAGAAAAATCACTTTTTTCATTAATGTAATTTAAATAATTATGATCTATTAATTCTTCTATAGTACATAATGATGGCAAAAATAATTTAAAATTATTATTTATATTTTCTTCAATTTTTTTTTTTTCCTCATTTTTTATTTTTCTTTTATGCTCTTCATTAAAATCATTAAACCAAAAAAACAATAAAAAAAAAATATTGATATATGTCTTTTCAAAATGTAGAAATGCTATAGAAAAATTTAAATTTTTGAAATAATAATAACCACATGCTTTATTATATTCACTTAAAATATTTTCTCGATGCGATTCATTTTCAAAATTATAATTTTCAATCAATAAAAAACCTTTGTCTATTTTTTTTTGTTCAATACATTTATATAAATATTTATATAATTCAATGCAACATATAACTTTTAATCTTTTGTTATTTATCAAATAAATATTATTTTGCAAAAAATTATAAGTTTTTGTATTTGGTAGTATATTCAAGTCATCTAATTCATTTTTTTCATAATTGTTATCATCAAATTTTTCTAATTTAAATTTTTTTTCTATATTTTCTTTTACGAAATTGTTATTGCTTTTTTCTTCATTACTTTTAGAAAAATCAAATATGGAAAATAAATTGTGACTTACATAACTATAATTAATAACAATGTCTAAGTAGTCATTTAAGTCTACTGATTGAACATGCTGCTGATTATTTATATTATAAAAATCCATTATTCCTTTTGAATTTAAACAACATAAAAAAAAATGAAAAGCAGTTATGTGCTTAATATTATCTGATAAAGTTATTGTATTTTTTTTAGACGGCATGGAGGTACTTATATCATAAAATACCCCTATATATAAATCGCAAACAATAAATATTTCATTCATATTTATTAATGTTATATATTTGTATATTTGATCATATTCATGATTATACAAAAGAACTTTTTCATTATTTTTTAAATTGAGTAAATAATACTTTTTATTTAAGGTTAAAAATAATGAGTGCTCAACCCATAATATGGATAATATATTATCAGAAAAATACATTTCTTTAAATACTATATAAGTTTCATTATCATATTTATAAAATTGCATCTTCTTTTTAGTAAATATTAATAAGTCTGACTTATTACTCTCATTAATATAAAATGAGGTGACATTTTTACTAATTAAATTTAGTATTTGAAAATTAAAATTTTTGACAAAATAAAGAAAATCATCTATCAAAATTATAACTACAGATTCATTTTCATTTATTACAATTTTACTTATTGTTTTATTGCTTTTAATTAAATAATTTTCCTCATATTTCAATTCAATATTCGATTTTTCTCTATTTATTTTTATTTGATATTTATATATACGACCATCTTTTGAACAAATATAAAAATCATTATTTAAAATACAAGAAAAAGTTATATCAAATGTTAAATTGATATCAGCACTATCTACTTTAAATAAATCCATTTAATTGAATTTATATATATATATATATATATACATATAATATATATATTAAATTATTTACTTTAATAACAAAATAAAAAATTCTTAGTAATATTTGCAAAAATTTTCCATTAAGATCTAATTATAAAAATACCCTTAAAAAAAAAGCACTGATTCTTTTAGAGCAAATGAAGTAATAACAAATAAAAAGAAAAAAAAACAAAAAAAAAGAAAAAGAAAAAGAAAAAGAAAAAGAAAAAGAAAAAGAAAAAGAAAAAGAAAAAGAAAAAGAAAAAGTAAAAAGGAATATATAAAGTAAAAAAAAAAATTAAATAGTATATAAAAAACAAAGAATTTTATATATTATGATTAAAAAATAATATGCGGTTAAAAAATGCTAATACGAAAAAAAAAAAATATTATACATTTAATTTTAAAAAATGAAAAAAAAAAAAAAAAATGAATCTATATAAATTTTTTTTTTTTTTTTTATATTAATACATTGAAACTTAAATGATAATTTTAGATAAAATACAGTTTATTTTACATTAACATAATGAGAAGATTAATCTTAATTTTGTATTTTCATAATTATCATACAAATATGTATATTACTATTAATTTTTAAAGACAGAATTTTTAAAATTATACACTTATCCCTTATAAAATATTCTTTATGAATGTTTTAAATTTATAAATTCTTTACAAATTAAAAATAAAAAAATATGTAAGTAAAAAAAACAAATATATATAATGTATAAATCTGAATGAAACAAATTTATTTATACATTTACATGAGTATCGTGAACATATTTACTTTCAATTTCATGAAGTATATAACTTAGTGTGTTAAAGTTTTTTTTTTTTTTTTTTTTTTTACTTTTATTTTTTCAATTTTATTTTATTATATATTATTAGCAATTTTAGAAGTTAAAAAAAAAAAAAAGGAAAACTTTTATATTATGTTAGAATTATATTTAATATTATATTTTATTACCTGTTAATCTATTTTGAGAATTTATTAAAAATAATTTATTTTGCCATATAATTCCATATAACCTATATCTATAAACAAAAGTGGTAATTCCTTTCTTTAAATTAAGTAAATGCTAATAATGTTTTCTTTTAAAAAGTTTAAAAATACAAATCCTATACACATGTAAAATATTAAAAATTTTTAAAATTAATATTTAGAGAAATTCCTATATTAATTTTACATTTATTCATTAGACAAAGTTTTGTAAAAAATAAAAATAAAATAAATTTATGTTTTTTATTTTCTTCTTAAATTTAAATAAATGGATGAAATGAAAGACTGAAATAGTTAATATTACAATTTATATATATTAAGAGGAAGAAATAAGTTAGAAATAATATTATTCCTTTTAAAAATAAAACTACAATTTTACGTACATTCTTTTTTTTTTTTTTTTTCTTTTAACCATGAAAATAATTATTTTATATAATAAAAAATATTTCTGAAATAATCTAAAAAAAAATTACTCTACATAATTTAGAAAAACATATATATTTATTTGTATTTAAAAAGAAGGAAAAAAAAAATATATGTTTTCTTATATATATAATTTATAAGTTGTATAAGTGTACATATGCTTTTTTATAATATATAAAAAAAAAAAAAAAAGTGCAAAATTTACAGACGTGAAACATATATGTATAATGATTTTAACAATTATCAACAATCTTCAAAATAAATATGCATCTAATATTATATAGAAATAATTAAGCCTATTCATAATTTTATAGAAAGTTACTTTTATAAATTACATAAGTTTAATTTTATTGAAATGTAAAAAAAAAAAAAAAAAAATCAAGTGAAATTTTAAAAATATAAGAATAGAAAAACTAATAAAAACAACAAAAATAAAAATAAAAAAAAAGCCAGGGTTTAGTAATAAAGAACATATGTTGAATATTTATTAAAGAATATTTTTCTAGTATAAAAATTATATAAATTAAGTAATTATCTCCTTATAACAAAAAAAAAAAAAAAAAAAGTTATTCTTACATAAATATTAATGTTAAAAAATAATGTACAGTAAAATATGTAAAAAAAAAAAAAAA
>NW_021628251.1:931023-941155 GCF_900005855.1 Plasmodium gallinaceum | reverse complement strand
AAAAAAAAAAAAAAAAAAAAAAAAAAAAAAAAAAAAAAAAAAAATTGTGAAAAAAAGCAAATAATTTTTGAACCATAAAAAATTATAACATTTGTGCTTTATAATTTTTCTTTTATAAAAAAACATTTTTTTTTATTAAAAAATTTCAAATTTCAAATTTCAAGTTTTGTGAATAATTTCAAATTATTATGCATCAAAAAAAAGATACTACAAAATTTTTTTTTTATTTTTACTCTTAATTAAAAAAAAAGTAATGTTATAAGTAATTTATATATATATATATATTTATATATATTTTAAATCCTTTGTAGATTATTAAAACTACTATGATGAAAATTTTAAAAAAAAGTCATTTTCATTTTATGAGAATTATACATGCATATATATGAAATAAACATATATTTAAGTAATTTTTTTTTTTTCCCATACTTATTTTTATATTAATTTAATAAAATAAATAGAAAAGAAAAGAAAAAACTAACTATTTATATGTATAAATTAAATTTAATAAATCAAAGTGTAGTTATAAATAGTAATATTTATGTATATTTATAAGAAGGATAAAAACATGAATGGTTGAATTGATTTAAAAGAACAAATAATTTTTTATTTATTTATTTTATTTTATCTTTTTTCTTTTTTTTTTCCTATACTTTTTTTTATTTTTCTTTCTTTTTTTTTTTTTTTTTTTTTTTTTAATTGCGGTAGTATATTAAAACAATTTTATGAAGTATCATAAAAAAAATGAATAAAAATTCAGATACAAAACAGTATAATAAGAATAAGAATAAGTATTCCTTATTTTTTTATAAAAATAAATATTCAAATATTAAGCATAGTAATAACAACAATAATCAGCATTTAAACGATCATTTCAATAGTGTTTTTAACACAAACGTAAATTGTTCATCAAGTATTAACACCAATATCTTTTATAAAAAAAAAAGCAATTTAAATTCTCTTAACGACATGAAAAATAGTAATATGTTATCCTATAACGACGACATGTATAATTTAGAAAAACGAAAACCTATGAATGGAACAGGTTCTGGTTTAAACTCGTACAATGTAGATAATAACAATAATAATAATAATAATTCAGTTAACAAATATAACAATAATAATAATAGTAATAATAAGAATTCTTATAATTTTCAAAAAAAAGATGGAAAACAAAATTATGAAGATTACTTTAGTTGTATACAAGATGCAGTAAATAGTAGTAACAATTCATTAAATCATGGTCATAGAAATTATAAAAATTATAATGTTGAAAATAATCATGAAAATTATATGAATTTGAATAATTCAAAAAATATAAATCGATACTATGATTTAAATAATAATGCATCATGTACGAATATACCAGGACAAAAAAAAATCAGTTATTTTAATTCGCAAAGTAATAATAACAATTCTATTCATAACGATAATAGCAATAATAATAGTAGTAGTAATAATAATAACAATAATAATAATAATAATAATAATAGCAATAATAATAATAATTCCATTTCGTCTAATTATAATATCACTGATAAAATAATAGGAGGTCCTAATGAAAAAAATATATTAGAAAATAATATTTTAACGAGTGATAATAAAAATGCTTTATTAAATATGATAAACAATGAAAGAAATAAAATAAATGAAAATAAAGATGAAAAAGTGGAAAAAAAAGATGAGAAATTTTCAAATGGAAATAATACTAATTATGAAAATGCAAAAGATTCATTAATAAGTAATGAAATGGATATGAATAACATTTGTAATATAACTAATTTGAATGATATGAATTACAAAAGTTTAAATTCATCAAGTGGCAATGCATATAGCATTTCATATATGTTTATCTATCAGTATTATTATGTTCTCCATACAAAAAAAGAAATGATGCATAATTTTTATTCCGAAAATGCTATCCTTTTAATAAGTTTTAACTACCAAAATTACAATTATGAAAAAGATCTATATATGAAAAATTGTAATATTGGTGATGAAAAAAAACAAATCAGTAATAACAGTAGCAACAAATTATTAAATGATGCAGAGAAGTTTTTCAATTTTAATGAAATAAACATTGAAGGGTGTCATAAAAGTGATAATATGATAAAATTAAAAAATAGAAAAATGATATATGAATATTATAAAAATCTTGATGTTAATGAATGTACTGTTCATATAAATTCTATTGAGGTAGTTAATTTGCATGATGAGATTTATATATACATTTATGGAAAAATAAAAAAATGTAAAGATACCAATGTCTATTATTTTTTCGTTCAAAATATTCACCTGCACAAATATAATATATATCAGTATTATGTAGATGTGGATTTTATTCATTATTATAATACATGTAATTGGGATGATAAAAAATATGTAAAAGATTTCAGTTACGAAAATAGCAAGCTTCTAAGTAATATTTATGATATAAAAAATAAAGAAGAGGATAAAAAAAAAAAGCAGAAAACAAATAAATTAAATATAAGTAATGGTAATGATTTTAAATTAGATAATATTAAAAATGAAATGGTTAAAAATAAAAATAATGAAAAAAATTTAATTGATAATAAAAATGCAGATACTTTATTAAAAAAGAATGAAAAAAATGACAATGTATCATTTATAGAAAGAAAATATAAAATGAAATTAGGAGGAGAAAATGAAAAAAATTACCAAGATGGGATTGATTTAATAAGAGAAAATAAAAATGGAAAAAAAAATGATGATGAAGAGGATGAAGAAGAAGAGGATGAAGAGGAAGAAGAGGATGATGATGAATATGATGAAGAGGATGAAGATGATGAAGAGGATGAAGATGAAGATGATGATGAGGATGATGACGAGGATGATGACGAGGAGGAAGAAGATGATGTTGATGAAGAGAAGGAAGAAGAAAATGACGAAGAAGAAGATGAGGAAGATGAAGATGAAGAAGATGATGAGGAAGATGAAGAAGATGCTATTAGAAAAGAAAAAAGGCATAATAAAGTAGTAGATGAAGAAGAAAATGATGATGATGACGATGAAGATGAAGAAGAAGCTGAAGAATTAAATGAAGAGAAAAAAAGAAAAAAAAAAAATAGACAAGAAAAAAATGACGAAATGATGATGATTAAAAAGAGAGAAGATAAAAATTTAAGAAAAGGTAATGGAGGCGCTATTGGTTCAATTAACAAAGGAAAAAATGTGAAAAAGACAAACGAAGAAAAAGTTAAAGTTGGAAAACCTACCTCTGTGCAAATAAATAAGTATTCTGTAGATAAAAAAAACAAAGAAAAAGAAAAAAATGAAAATTTACAGATAAATAATGTTGATTCCAATAATAAAGAATGTGTAGATAAAATAAATAAAAATCATATAAAAGATAAAAATAACAGTGTTATTAACAATGTTAACAATATAGAAAAAGATAATGATGATGAAAATTTGAAAATGAATTTAGATGAAAAAAAAATTAAGAAAAGTAAAAATGAAAATGTATGGAACACAGGAAATGAAAAATTGCCTAAACTTGAAAATATTATAAAAGAAGAAAAAAGTGCAAATGAAATGACAAAAAAAAAAAAAAAAGAAAAAAATAAAGTAGACCCAGATAGTTGGGTGTTCAGAGTTATGAAAAATTATAAAAATAGTTTAGGAGAAAGGAACGCATTAAATAATCAAAAGGTAGAAGAGAAACAAGAATATGAAGAAAAAGAAAATGAAGAAAGTGTTCAAGATGAAGAAGAGAAAAAAAGAGAAGAGATAAACGTAAATGATAAAAAAATTATAATTCATAATATACATAAAAATATGGATAAGAAAAAAATAAATGATTGTATAATTGATAGATTAAAGAAATATAATGATGGTCATGCTGTTCAAATAGATATTTATCAAAGATCAATTAAAAAAATATTTCCTCATACATTTAATTATCAAAACAATTACGATAAAGTAAAACCAACAGAATACTCTTATGCTATTGCTGAATTAGATTGCCGACAAAGTCAACAACTTTTACTTGATTTAGGATTGTATTGTAACGGCATTAAATTAAACATAGAAAATTTTAAAGAAAAAAAGAAAAATGAGGTTAAAAAATTTAATAAAAAATTTAACGGATTCAACACACCTTTAGAAGGAAAACCAAAAGACGAGAAATTTAAAAACACTTTTTATAGAGGAGGTAATGTTCCTTTCAGAAATAAAAGAAATAATATTTTTGTAAAATAAATGAAATGAAATAAAAACTTAAGTTTTTATTTTTTAATCACATAAATTTTTATTTTTTGTTATTGTTTATAATAACAATTTTATATTATTAATGGAGTTCTTATTATGTAATAAAATAGAGAATATATATATATATATATAAATATATATATGTATAACATATTTAAGAAATTGTCTAATATTCAACAAATGTAAACAATACAATGAGTATAATAAAATAAGAAATACTTGTATTAAAAATATGAATTACATATATGCAAGAACAACGTATATATATACATACTTATATGTATTATGTACATTTTCTAAACTTTTGAACAATATTTTTTAATTTATTAAGATTAATGTAAAATTATTTTTCACAAATATGTAATATTTATTTTTCCCTGTTCATTTACTTAATAATTTACCTATTTATTTAATATTTTATTTGACCGTTTATTTAGTCATTAATCATTTAATATTATATTTTACGTGGTATACATATTTTACTTATTTATGTTATATATATCTTTTCTTTATTTTTTATTGTAAATTTATTTTTATATTTTTGAAAATTTTTTTTTTTTTTTTTTTTTTTTTTTTTTATGGAATAAAAATTTAATAAATATTAAAAAAATAAAGTAATTTTTTATTTTTTTAAATTCAATAAATATTAAAAGTTTTGTAATTAAGAATATACTGACATCTCATTTTTTTTTTTTTTTTTTAAAGNTTTTTTTTTTTTTTTTTTAAAATTTTTTTTTTTTTTTTTTTTTTTTTTTTTATGGAATAAAAATTTAATAAATATTAAAAAAATAAAGTAATTTTTTATTTTTTTAAATTCAATAAATATTAAAAGTTTTGTAATTAAGAATATACTGACATCTCATTTTTTTTTTTTTTTTTTAAAGTATAATTTTTTTATATAAATATTAATAAAAAATATTAGACTAAACAATTTTATAATAAGGATATTTTGTATATATTAATGATTCTATAAAAAATATGAGTAATAAAAAGTAAATGTGTTTAACAAATGAATTAATAATATATTTAAAATGAAGTAAATGAAACAAAAAAAAAAAAAAAAAATATAAGGAATAATATCTTTAAAATTTTAATTATATGTTATATATATATATAAATATGCAAAAATATGCAAAAATATATGTATAAATCTTTTAAGATTCAAAATGAAATGAAAAAAAAAAATACAATAAAACAAAAATACAATAATTAATTTTATAGAATGAAATAAAAAATTTAAAGTAAAATTAATTTAATTTTTGTGATTTTATCCAAGGATGATTAAGGGCTAAAAAAATAAGAAAAAAAGGGAATTTTTTTTAAAATATATGGATAAGAAAAATTTTTATTGTTATATAGAATAGTAAAAAATATATATTTAATATTATTATACCTTGATATGCGGTCAATCTTTTTTTTTCATTTCTTTCTAAAAGTTTTTTTAAAAAATCTACAGCCTTTATTAAAAAAAAAAAAAAAAATGTATTAAAGAAATAATAACTATTTTATTTTATTTTAATATCACCTCAATTGATAATGAAGAAAATTCTTTGCTTTTCCAGTTTATATTTTTGTTTAATATTTCATCCTTAAAAAGTAATATTAAATAAATATATTTAATTAGTGTATGTTCTTTTTTTTTTTTTTTTTTTTTTTTTTTTATTATATTCTTTTCTTTTACCACAACTTTTGGTGTGTTTTTTCCTTCAAAAGGGTATTTTCCTGTTAGCATGAAAAAAACCATTACACCTAATGCCCAAATATCTGATGATATTGTATATTTTTTTCTGAAAAAAAAGAAAAAAAAATGATTTAATCATAATATTTTTGTATTATGTACATAAATATATTTTTTTTTACCTTATAAGTTCAGGTGAAATATAATGAGGTGATCCACATAATTCAGTTAAATATTCACAATTAACCTAAATAAAAAGAATAAAATAGAAAATAAAATTTAAGTCTATTATTTATGCATAGTATATTATTTACCTTTTTAGCCATTCCAAAATCTATTAATTTTATATTTTTCGTATTTTTATTTTTGAATAAAAAATTTTCCGCCTTTTAAAAAAAAATAAAATAATAGAAATAAAATATATTTATATTTTCTAAAAGATAAAAAAAAATACTGTCTTATTATATCATTCATATTCTTTAAAAAAAATCATCAAAAAAAAAAAAAAAAAAAAAAAAAAACTTTTCCTTTAATCTTTTTTTACTTTTATATCTCTGTGAATAATATTATTTGAGTGTAAATATTCCAAAGCACAACAAATCTAAAAAGGAAAAAAATAATTCATTATATATAAATTTACAAACAAAAAAATATAATTTTAATTACTTTTTATTGAGATACACGATAAAGAAAATTATAGTATAAAAATTAATTTTTCAACTTAAAATTGAAATATAAAATGAAATTTTATTGTTTATAAATACATTTTTTTATTTAAGAAATATAATTTTCCATAAAAAGAAAAATATATATCAATTTATTCACATATATATATATATATATATACAACAGGAAATGTAAAACTTACCTGCCTAACAATTAAAGCTGATTCATTTTCCATTAAACATTTATTTTTAACAATCTTATAAAATAACTCTCCTCCTTCACATTTTTCTAAAACTATGTAAAATTTTTTCTTATCTTCAAAAAAGTCTTTAAATTTTATAATGTTCTCATGGCTCATTATAGATAAATATTTTATTTCATTTTTAACCATTTTTTCAAAATTACAATTTTTTTTATGTTTTTTTTTTTTTTTAATTATTTTCACAGCATACACTTCTTTTGTTTCTTTGTTAATGCATTCTCTCACAACCCTAAATGAAAAAATATAATTAAAAAAAAAAGTAAAAGAAAAATTTTAAAAAAAGAGTAAAATGAAAGTATATTTATTTAAAAAAATAAGTACCCAAAAGATCCGCATCCTAAAACTTTACCAAGTTTATATTCATTTTTTTTTTTTTCTGAATTACTATAATTTTTTATTAATTTATTAAAAGTATTTCCCATTTTTCCTCATAATATTTCATTAATATTTTTATTTAAAAAAAATAAAATTTATTTTTTATATGCATTTGATCAAAAAAAAAATTTCTATCCTATATTAATTACTTTATATTTAGACATTTTAAATATTTTCAATAACAAAATTTTTTGTAATGAAAAAAACATACTATTTTAATATTCATTAGATTATTTATTTTTTTTGTTGTTTAAAAAAAAAAAAATAAAATAAAATAATATTTCTTACAAAAATAAATACATAAAACAAATAAAAACAAAAAACTTAATTTTTATAAAATATTATAAAACATATATCTAAACTTTACACAACGGATTTTACAAAATATTTGTTAATTTTTTTTTTTTTTTTAAAGGGAAAATTTTTTTAATAAAAAAGTTTCTCCTATATTTCAGTTTTTATTTAAAAAAAATAATGTAAACATGAATATAATTGAAATATTTTTTTTAAAAAAATATTTTTTTATTCCTATAAATATAAATATTATAAACAATACAAAAAGGAGGGTAACAATTTTATTTTTAAAAATTTCTTATTAAAAAAAAAAAAAAGAAGAAGAAGATAAAATAAAATAAATTAAGAAATATAGCTAATATTAAATTAAAAATTTTTTAGAACAATTTATTTTTTTTTTTTTTTTTTTTTAAAAAAAATTTTTTTTTTTTTTTTATAATAATTAAATTATAAGAATTTTTATAATTAAAAATTTATATATAATAAAAAAATATAAATAAATTAAATAGTTGTAAATGAAAGAGTTTTTGTACGTACTTCTTAATTTTTTTTTTTAAAATTAATTATAGTTACAATAATTTCTTAAATATACACAGTAAGCAATATTTAATAAAAGAAGAAAATTTATATAAAATTAAAGTAAACACTTAAAAATATCTTAAATTATTTTTGATATTTAAAATGTTTACATATGAAATAATGAAATTTAAAAATTCCTTTTGAACAATTTTTGATATTTAAACTTTATATTTTTTCTAGATATAGAATAGTGTACATGAGTAATGAAAAAAACTATTGTTTACTTTTATTAAAAATACATATATACAACATAATACAAAAAAAAAAAAAAAAAATTCTTTACAACTTACGAAAGATCATATTTTACTATTTTTTTAATATGATAATACTATTGTTTAAAAAAAAAAAAAAAATGTAAATTTCAAGATATTTTGTAAAATCAAAACAAAAATAGTGTGCATATTATTTTTGTATAATCTGTTGAGCTCTAAATGGAAATGAATAATATTTAAACAAGAGATTAGTTAATTTTGATTATAAAAATATGTAATTTTAAAATAATTAAGAATTTTTAATAATTTAACTTATGTAAATAAATTATTATAATAAAATATAATAAAGTTTTGGTAATTTATTCGTTTTATATTTAATGTAAACAAGTAAAACGTAATGATTCCATTTCTTTAATTTCGAAAAAAAATATGAGTATCGAAATAATAAGAATTTTATTTTATTTTATTTTTATTTAATTGATATTTTAGATTATCAGATATTCAAAAATATCAAGACATACAAATAAACTTGTAATTTTTCAAGTTTTAAATAGTCTTTCACGTATTTTTTATAAATCTTAAAAATATTATTTATAATTGTAATTTTTTATACTTGTATAAATTGCTTCATTTTGAAATCTATAGAAATAGACTCATATTCATAAAATATATTTTTAAAAAAGAGAAAAGGACTTTCTATATTAGTTTACTACCTTTTTTTCTTTTTTTTTAGTTTTTTTTTTTTTTTTTTTTTTTTTTTTTTGTGATGCGATGTTATATTAAAAGAGCATTTTTATAAAATATACCTACTTGTTTTATGATAAAATTTTCCATTGATTATAAAAAAAAAAAATATATAATTATAAAAAATATTGATAATATAAAAGAAAAAAAAAGAATAAATAAATGAATATTCTTAAAAAAAATTACTAAAAAATATTTATAAAAATTATAGATATCATAATAATAATAAATATTTTTAAGATATGTTTGTCTACTAAATATATAGATAAATTGTATGTAGTAAAATATGAGTTTTTAATATTTTTAAGTAAAATGATTAATTCTAAAACACTTTATTATTGGTACTATTAGATTTTTTTTTTTTCCTTTTTCTTTTTCTTTTTGTCTTACAAAAAAAAAAAAAAAAAAATAGTATTTAATAGCACTTTAAGTTTTTAAAATATACATATATAATAGGTAATAATATCTTTAGTGTGAAAATAAAAAATTATAACTCTATTATTTAAATCAGAAGAATATAGAAATATATATAATGTGTTTTATTAAATTTGTTAAATCCTCTAATTTTCATTTAATTACAAACTTATTAAAATTGTCTTTAGAATATTTAATTAAATGAAGATAATTTTGATGATCTTTTTTTATTCCAAAAAAAAATTAAGTTCTTAATATGTATTCCCTAAAAAGTGTACCTTTAACAAACTTTTAATAAATGAAAAATTATATAATAGTAATATATATATTTTGAAATGAACAAAATTTTTATTATAAAAATACATTATTTTAATTTAATAAAAAAAAGATTATTACTAAGCAATCTAACAAGTGTTGCACTAATTAGCACAAGACGTTTTCACTTTTTCTCATTTTTTTTTTTATATAAAGTTCTCTCTTAAATAAATACTTTGTTTAAGGAATATGTAAAAATATAAATAAAATAAAATAATATTAATATTTGATAATTAAAATTAATTCTTTTTTATTTTTTAATTACAATTAAACGAAATGAATATTTTATATTTTTAAAAAAAAAAAAATTCTCTATAAAATTATCTACTTAAGACAAAAAAAAAAAAAAAAAAAAAAAACTTA
>NW_021628251.1:925286-930023 GCF_900005855.1 Plasmodium gallinaceum | reverse complement strand
TTAAAAAAAAAAAAAAAAAAAAAAAAAAAAACCTAGATACTACTCTTGCATCATTATTATATACACAATAAATTAATAAACCTTATAATTATTTTATTTTTTTTTTTTTTTTTATTTCCTTTTTTTATAAATTAATTATATTTTTATATTAATGTTATTATATTAATGCATGCTTCCTTTTTTTTTTTTTATATCATTTTTATATCTATAAACTTAAAATTATAGTTAGGGATTTCATTTCATAAATGACATATAGGTTCTTTTTTTTCTTATATTGATAAAGAATAATGCTAAAAGAAGAAATAGAAGAAAAAAATAATTCTTTCTGCTATTTAAACGTTAGTGATGATATATATGAATTGGTTAAAAATTATGGAGGCAAAAAAAAAAATGACAATATTACTGATTCTAATTTAAAAGAAGGATACAAAAAAAAAAATGACAATATTACTGATTCTAATTTAACAGAAGGATACAAAAAAAAATGTATACTGAAATCAAATAAGAATGATCAAAATGACAATAAAAAAAAAATAATAAAATGCAATTTTTTATCTGAAAATGATAAGCTATATATTCTAGAAAATTTAAAGAAAATTAATTTGACAAAAAACTCAAATTTTGAAAATATTACAAAAAAATCAAATTTATTTCGTTGCCATTCTTTCTGTGTTGATAAAATGGAAAATATAAATATAATTAAAAGAAATGAAATGTCTAAAAATGAAAAAATTACTTTAAAACAAAAAAACACAAAATTAAATGAAAAAAAAGAAACTTTCATAAAAGAAAAGAAAATTACTAATGAAAAGATTCAAAACTTAACAAAAGAAAATAGAAATGATAATGTAAAAAAAGACCTAAAAGAAATTTCTAAAAAAAATTCAGATAATGCAAATAAAGAATTTAACTTAAAATCATTTTACCATAAAAACAGCAAAACACAACTTACTTATAATAGAATTAATAAAAATTCAAATAAATTAAATTTTTATATTAATAAAAAATACACTAATATTTTAAATGAAAATAAAAAAGATGTTTTAAATAAAAATGAAATGTATTGTGATGGAGAAATATTAAAAGAAACAAAAAAAAACATTCGTTCAGAAAATTATTCTCTTAATGGGATAAGTAATAATCAAAAAAATAGTGAAGCAAAAATTATTTCAAAAAAAAATGCACCACTAAATGAAAGAACTATTTCAAACTATGAAACAAAAAAAAGAGACAACATAAAAATGAATAAAACAAAAAAGGAAAACTCTGAAAAAAGTACTTTAAACTTAGAATGTTTTTCTGATTTTCAAAAAAAAATTAATAACAATTATGATTATAGCAAATTGGGATTAGGTAACAATTTATTATTAAAAGATAAATATAAAAAAAATGAATGTCTCTTTTTATCAGAAAAAATGAATTCAAGTAATTTGTTTAATAATTATTGTTCTTTAAATAATTCATTAAAACTTACGGTTTCTTCTTCATCAAATATAATTTCTTCTATTTCTTCTTATGATAAAAAAATAAGAAATGTTAGTGAAAATATAAAAAAAGATACTTTACAAGGAGAAAAAACAAAAAAAAATTTTCTTCATTCAAAATGTGAACATAGAAAATATATAAAAGAATCTTGTGGTGATTGTAAAGAAAGAAAAATAAAAAGAAAAGATAAAATAAAAAAAATAGACAAAAAAGAAAAGGAGAACATACAAAAAACGAAAAAATGTGAAAAAGAAAAAAAAAATAATAAAATAATTAATTATAACAATAATAATAATATTAATGATTACAATTTAAAAAATATACATAAAAAAAATAGTGTAAGTAATATTTCTTTTATTTCAAAAAAAAGTGAATCAAATAAAAATTGTTCCAGTATAAATATATGCAAACAAAAAAAAAGGATAGTAGAAATTAATATAATCTATCATATAATAAGATATAAGAAAATGCTCAAAAAAATAAAAAAAGATATATTGACAACCATAAAGAATATAACAGAAGAAAATAAAGTGAAATTACCAGAATATTTTAATACAAAAAAGTATTTTATGAAATTTTTAAAAAAGTTGAAGCAATTTTTAAAAAAAAAAATTGATGAAATAAAACGACTAAATACATTTGAAAAGAAAAACAGTATTTATGAAATATTTCTAAGCGATAAGAAAAACACTTTATTATTAAAAAAGTATTTAAAAAAGAAAAAAATTTTATCAAAATATTTAAACAGATATATTTCCAAAAAAAATTCATCCAATTATAATTTTAATTGTAGTAGTGAAAAATTAGCCAATTTAAATTATTATCAAAATTTAATAAAATTAAAAAAGACACTATTAATGAAAAGCAAAACTAATAAATTATTTAATAAAATTAATGAAAAAAATAATATTAAAGATAATAATAATAAATTATTAAAATTTGAAAATAAACATTTCACAAAGAAAAATAAAGATAGGATAAAAAAAAATTCTAATGAGTGTAAAAAAGAGAATTGTAAAATTTTTGATATTTATGAAGAAAAAAAAATATTTCCTAAAGATATAATACATGAAGAGAATTATAATGAAAAATATTATGGAGATTTTAACAAAAATAAGATTGATTATAAAAACATTCCTATATCTCCTTTATATTTAACAAAAGATAACAATAATTATTCAAACAGTTTATCAAATTCTAGAAAAATAGAATCAAGTAATTCTTTATCAATACTAAATGGTAAACAAAACATCAATAGTAACGATGTAACAACTTTAGAAGACATTAGAAGAAATGATATTGTAAAAAGAAAAATCAGTAAAGTAAAAAATGAAATCAAAGAAAATATAAATTTAATAAATGAGGTTAATAATAAATTAAATAATGAAATCAAAGAAAATAATGATTTAATAAATGAATTCAATAATAATTTAAAAAACGATATAAAAGAAGATAATCGTTTTAAAAATATAATAAAGGAAGGTAAAAATTTAAAGAATGAAATAAAAAAAGATAATTTAAAAAATGATGTAAAAGACAATCGTTTGAAAAATGAAGTAAAAAAAAATAATTATCCAAAAAATGAAATAGGGGAAAATATCGTTTTAAAAAATGAAATAGGGGAAGATATCATTTTAAAAAATGAAATAGAGGAAGGCATCATTTTAAAAAATGAAATAGAGGAAGGCATCATTTTAAAAAATGAAATAAAAGAAAATAATTATTTGGAAAACAATACAAAAGAAAACACTAAGTTGAAAAATACAATGACTGAAAACAGAATAAAAGGAGATAGTAAATTAAGAAATGTAAGTATGGAGAATAACGTTCATATCAATTATTTAGAAGAAATGAATAAAAACAAAATAAATAAAAAAATGAATGAAAATATTAATAAAACATTTAATGATACTCTTAAAATGAGTATTTATGATAAATCATTTAATAATTTTATAAGTAATTATAATAGAATACTTCATTTTAAAAAATGCAATAATTACTATCAAAATAGCAGTAGAAAGACCTATAATAGTATAATTAATTTTTCAAATGTTGATAATATTAAAATTAATATAATCAATCAAAATTTTCAGAACTTATTACAAAATAGTTTTTATATAAACGAAAATGAAAAAAAGTATAATAATAGCTGTAAAATAAAAGTCTATAAAAAAAATGAGTCTAGAAATTGTAATGATGAAAATATATTAAATACAAAAATTAGAATAATAAAAAATAATAAGAAATTTTTATGTGATAATGAGAGTTTTTATGAAAATAATTTACATAAAGTAAAACTTATTAAGGGAGATGAATATAATATAGTTAATAATATTAAAAAAAAAATTTATAGAAATTATAATTCGGCAGTATTTTTTTTTAAAAAGCAACTTTACAAAACGAATTTATTAATTCATAAAAATAAAAGAAACTTTTTTAAAAATAAATATTTATATAATTTTCAACAAAAAATTAGATATCCTTTTGATAATTTAAGAAAAGTGAAAGTACCACTTTTTTTCTCATACAACAAAATAAATAATTTTAACAATAATAATCAAAATGAAAAAAAACATCAAAATTTAAATGAATTATATTGCAATGGTAATAATAAAAGATTTGCTAATTTTCTCTAATAATATGAAAAAAAAAAAAAAAAAAAAAATCTATGTTGTATATAAAATGTGTTTATGTATATAAAATATATATTTTAATTATTTGTTTATTTTTTATAGAAAATAATTTAAATGAAAAAGAAAAAATAAACTCACATAAAATGACCAAGTATCAAGTAAAAAGAAAAATGTTTAGAAGACGAAAGAAAAGATAAAGCAATTATACATTTATATTTATGTAAATTCATAACTTGTAAATCAATATTTTTTTTTAAAATGAGGAATATTCATTTTTATTAAAGGAAATTTCTCTTTTTTTTTTTTTTTTTTTTATTATCAATTTTTGTAAGAAAAATTAAAAAATCTTGTTTCGTATTATTGTGTTATAATGGTTGTTTCTTTTTATATAACTTTTTTTTTTTTTTTTTTTAATTCGTTTTTTGTTAATATAATTTTTTCTAATTTTTTATTAATAATTTTTTGTAAAAAATTTAAATTTACATCTTAATTATTTATTCTTCAACATCTATCTAAATATATATTTTTTTTTATATAGTTAATTTATATTTTTATTTATTCAATCTGTCTTTTTTTTTTTTTTTTTTTTAATAAATTTGATTATTTTTTGAATTATTTT
>NW_021628251.1:912919-924286 GCF_900005855.1 Plasmodium gallinaceum | reverse complement strand
TTTTATTTTTTTTTTTTTTTTTTTTAATTTTTTTTTTTTTTTTTTTTTTTTTTAATAAATTTGATTATTTTTTGAATTATTTATAAGTAAAACACTATCTTAAAATTATATATATAGGTTCAATAAAAAAAAAAAAGATAGATAATAAATAATATTTAAATAAAATAAACTAAAAATATTTAAATCTAATAAATATATATATATATTTTTTTTTTTTTTTCTTTTTTTTATATATAATCTATGTGAATATTATTATGATATACATAAGAATGTATATTATTAAACATCTCAATAAATTGAATTGAAAATAAATCTAACAAATCTTGTAATATGATTTTCTTTTTTAAAAAAATATTAATTGTATATATTATACTTTTAAATAAAGATATAATAAAAAGTAAAAAAAAACATAAAATATAAATAAAGCAAGAAAATATAAAATTATTAAAAAAATAATCATCTATCAAGAATAAAAAAACTAAAAAGAAAGATAAAGATAAAATATATATAGACTTAATTAAAAGTAAATGGTAAGAATAAGTAATGTTAGTATTTTTATCGAAATATTTTTTGTCTTTTATATGTTGATTACTTTTTCTACATATTTTCGTATTTTTTTCTTTTTTTTTTTTGTTATAATATTTATTATTTTTTACACACTTTTCATATTTTCCCAAAATTATAGCTTTTTTTTTTTTTTTTTTTAATTTGTGTTTTTTTAATAACACATTAGATTTATATGCATTTATAGTATCAGCACATTTGTTAAATTTTAAGCATTCATAATTTCTTTTTTTTAATGAAGTGAATGTTTTATACATACGTAAAAATTTACAACAATATAATAAAGAATCATGATCTTTTAAATTATATGTATTATATTTCTTATTTACAAATTCATTTATTTCAGAACAGACATTTTCTTTTTTAAGATTATAATTTCTGATAGTTATAATATTATCATCACTTGATAAATAACTACAATTTTTTATATTAGATAGAAAAATTTCTTTAAATAGATAACTTGTATTTTTTAATAAATTAACACATATATGAAGTGTTAATTCTCTGTTAAAATTTAGGACACCATTAAATTTATAATTATGATTAATATATTTTATCAATTTTTTTTTTAATTTTCTTTTTTTCTTATATTCCTTTAAATTACACTTACTTAAAAGAAATACATCATTTTGTTTTGCTTTATTATTACATTCATGAAAATAATCTTCACATATATTTCCTAATCGTTTGCTTGCCTTTCTTTCAATAATTTTTAAAGTTTTTTTTCTTATGAAGAAATATTTTTTTTTAAATTTTTTAACTATATTTTTTTTATTATGTAACTTGTTTGTATCATTACTGTTTTTATTTTTAGTAATTTTATTTTTTTTAGTTATAAATTTTTTCCTATTTTTTAATATATTTGTTAATGCAATATGTCTATAATTTTTTTTTAGAACATTTTTTCTTTTACAATTATTTATATCAACATTAGCATAGTGTTTGTAATTTATGTTTCTATAAAAAGTATTTTTGTTTTTTAAAGTATCTCTTTTCTTGTATGAAAAATTATTAATTAATTTATTAAATCTTACTTTTTCATTTTCTCTGTCATCCGATAATATAATTTTTTTCCTTTTTTTTTTTTTATACAAATTGCTTTTACATTTGTGTGTTTTCTCTATTTTATAATTGATATTGTAGTTTTCCACATTAGGATTTTTATTTTTTAGTAGATAAAAAATATTATAATAATGAGAAAGATTGACATATAATATCTGATTATTTGAATTTATATAAAAATTGGTAAATTTTATACTAAGATTATCTCTACTTAAATTCTCACCTAAAAAATAATTATTATTTCCATTTTTGTTATAATTATTCTTAATTTTTTCAGTGTAATAAGAAAAATTAATTTTGCTTTTATGTTTACCATATTTATGAAGTTTTTTTTTCTTTGAGTAACTTTTCTTTTTAAGTATTATGTTATTTTTTTTTTGTTTATATGCTTCATTAAAAATGTCTACAAATTTTATATTACTTTCAGTCAATAATTTATGAGTACTTCCTTTCTGTTTCAGTAGTTCCTTATTTTTATTTTCCATATAAATTTGTTTTTCAATTAATTTGTCTATTTTATTATACAAAAGAACAGATTCATTTTCATTGAATAAATAATTATCAAGAATACAATAATAATCATGAAAAAAAATATACTTATTAAAAAAAATGTAATTATTATAATGCATTATTTCATTTAGAACATTGTATTTTTTAATATTTCTTTCCTTATTTAATTTATCAAATTCATTAACATTATTTAATCTGTTTAAAAAGTCTAATGTAATAAAATTATCACTTAAATTTGAAAAATTCACTTTATTTGTAAAGATAGAAAAAGTATTTAATTCTTCATTTAAACTATTTTCTTCTTTTATTATTTCACTCAAAGTTATATTTTCGTAAAAAAAGTCTAAAAGAAAACTATCATTATTTTTTATATTAACAAGTTTTGTCTTTCTATAAAAATAAGAATTAAATAAATTATTTAAATCTACATAGTAATTATTAACTAATTCTTCTGATAAATATATGTCCCTTTTTATACTATATATTATTTCTGATAATTCATCAAAATAATTGAAACAAGAAGAAATAATATTATACAAATTATTTTCTTCTAGTTTGTTTGCATTATTGATTCCTTCAATTTGCAAAAAATTAGAAAAAATATATAAGCATTCATAAAAAAAATTTTTTTCAAGTAACTCATTAAGAATATGATATTTATTTATTAAATAATTATAAATACTATCAATTAGTATTTCTCTATTCATATCAACTATATTTTGAATGATGTAATCATTCAATTTGAAATTCTTTGTATTAAAGTAAAGGTAATATTTCTTATAACTACTTTTAATGAATTTTTCTTTTTTTTTTTTTATGTCATTTTTATTTGATAAAAATAAAAAAAAGTTATTATAATCTAATATACATTTACTTTTTGCTTCTTCTTTTATTTTGATATTTAAAGAATAGATCGATTTATTAATGAATTCCTTAATATTTTTTAATGTATATATGTTATTGTGTACATAATTATTTTTGCTATTTTTACAGATTTCCTTTGATTTATTAACTTTTGCAAAAAATAAATTTTCTCTTTTTTCTTCTATAGTCATAGTATGTTCTTTTAATTCTGTTTCATTTTTTTTCTCTATTTTTTTTTTAATTTCATTTTCTCTTTTATATTTTATTTTGTCTTCAATTTCATCTTCTTTATTATTATTGTTATTTTTTTCTTTTCCTTTTTTCTCTTTGTTTTTTTCTTCTTCTTCATCTTCTTCTTGATATTCTTCATGTTCAACTTTATCTTCCTCTTTTTGGTCTTCCTCATCCTTCTCATCTTCCTCATCTTCCTCTTCTTCCTTTTCTTCTTTTTCTTTAATATATTCATATAATTTATTTATTATTTTTTTTTTTTTTTTATCTTCATATAATTGATTCTTTAAAATATGTCTATTTGTTTTTTTTAAATCATCACTTTTTAATGTTTGTACTCCTCTATTTATTTTATTGTCTTTTATTTCTTTTATAGTTTGAGTTTCCTTTTCTTTTATGATTTTTTCTTTTTCTTGATTTACTGTTTGTATATTTTTATCTGTAGTCCACGTAGATTTTTTTTTTATTATATGCTCATATTTATCTTCTCTATTTTTTATGTTTTGTTCTACTTCTGTATTATTTTTTTCTTCTGATAGATAAATACTTTTAATATTGTTACTTTCACTTTTTCCACTAATAGATTTAATTCTTTTTAATGTATTATAATCATTTTTTAACACTAATTTTGTTTTTTTTACTTCTGATTTTTTAATTTCTTTTTCATTCTTTTTTATTTTATTACTCTCAATTAATAGATTTTTTTGTTTAATTATAAATTCTAATTCTTCTTTTTTTTTTATAATCATTAGTTTTTCTGTTTCTATTAAATTAATTTTTCTTTTTAATTTTTGAATGATAATATTAGTATTTTTAAGTTTTTCATTTTCTTTTTTTATCTCATTATATTTCTCTTTAAATTTTTCGTATTCTTCAGAATACTTTTCGCTAATTTTTAATTGATTTAAAAGTTCTTCAATTTTCTTATTTAGATTATTTTTTATTGCTTCACTTTTTATTTTATAATCTTTGAATTCTTTGTCTATACAATATAATTTTATATATAAATTTTTTGTTTTCAAAAAATATATTCCAAAATATACATAAGTTAAATATAAAAGTACAATTACAATATTTATCCCTTTTTTAATTAAATGATCATTTTTCATTTTTCTAATTTTATGTAAATATTTATAAAGAGATTCACATACTTTATTCAAATTATCAACACTGAATGCTTGTTCGATATCGTCTATATTATATTCATATCTATATTTTTCATTTAAACTTAAGAAAATTGAATAAACATCTTTGTAATACAAATTTTCATTAAAATTTAAGTTATCCTTAACATCACAACCATACTTATTACTTATTGAATTCTCATAAAAGGATTCGATTAAAATATTATAAGAAATATCATCATTTAAAACATTATTTTTTGAACATGTATTTTTATGAAATGTATCAACATTTTCACAATTTTTATTAGTATATTTTATTTTTGTTTTATTTTCATTTTTAAATAAATTTTTATCTGTTATTTCATCATTAATGAATTCCTTATTCGTAATTTTTTCAAAAAATGTATTTGTATTTTCTAAACTATTTTTACTACTTCTTCTTATGCAACTAAATAAAAAAACTAATAATGAAATAAACTCTTTTATAATTGGATGTAAATTAATAACATTTTCATGAATCATAACTTTTAATGTTTCTTCAATGTTTTCACATTTTCCAAACTTCAAATTTTTAATATAAAAATCGTCATCACTTTCGATATCACTTTCGACATCACTTTCGACATCCCTTTCAACATCACTTTCTATTTCATTTTCAATTTCAGATATTATGTTATCACTACTATCATGTTTTAGTTCTAGTTCATTTTCATTATCCTTTTGAATTATATCTATACCTAACTATTAATATAATATTGTTTTATATTTAAATATTTTATTTAAAAATTTTATTTAAAAAATTATTATTAATTTTATATCTATATATATATAATATTCATTTATTTGATCTTATAATTTAAACTTGTTTATATTATATTATATTATTTTATTTTTTTTTTTACGTCTATTAAATTTTGTATATTCCATGGGCTTTCTCCTAGTTTTTCTTTTATGTTCAGAATTACTGATTTATCAGCAATTCCTTGAAAAAAGAGAAAAAAAAAAAGAATATTGAATTATATTTTATATAAATATTTATTTTATTTTTTTTTTTTGTAAACCTGAATTTAACAAATCATTTGCGTCTACTGTATCTGATCCTCTCTTATAAAAAGGAAAATTTATATAATGATATTTAAAATAAAAAATATATTTCTTAAATATATTTTATCCTTTTTTTAATTTTTTTTATTTTACTGATAAATTCGTTAAGAACAATTTGAGTTCGTCTACAACTTTAGACATTTTTATAAAATTATTATTTTAAACTTTTTGTACATTATTAATGTACAAATATTATTAAGAGTGTATTTAAATAAAAAAATTAAGATATTAAATAAAAGAGAAAAAAAATAATATATGTTTTATTAAAGACAAAATATTTTTAAAATTTAACAAAAAAAAAAAAAAAAAAAAAAAAAAAAAAACATTAAAAAATAGTTGTAAGTACAAAATTATATATTTTTATTTTTTTTTGTATGTACACAAATAGAGAAAAAAGAAAATAAAAATAAAAACTTGTAATATATATTATTTGTCATTTAAATAAATATAAACAGGCTTAAAAGAATTTAGGTATTCAATATAATCCACTTTATCATCTGTTTCTACAGAATATGCTAACAAATCTATTTGTTCATCTGTTAAAGGTTTATTCCTTCAAAAAAAAAAAAAAAAAAAAGTAAAATAAAATAAAAAATAAATAAAGAAAATATTAAAACCAAAATTTTAAAAATAAAATAAATAGATCATTGAGAAACATAAACATTTTATAATTTTAGTTTTTGTTTTTTTTTAATTCATTTTTAAATTACATTTCATATTTTTGTTCTTGCAAAATTTTATTTAATTCTAATAAAACATATCTAAAGTGTAAACTTGTTATTCTTCCCTGAATTGAGTCTTCTATGTATTTCAAACATTTTTTTAAAGCTATTTTATTTTCATATATGACAGTACATATATGACACCATATCTATAAAAAAAAAAAAATAAATAAAATAAAATAAAATAAAATACTCAAAGAAAATAAGCAATAGAAATATAAAAAAATGCAAACTTAATAAAAAAAAGAATAACATTAAAAGATTCTAACCTCGTCTACATAAGAATATTTACTTTTATTCACAATATAAAAGGCTTGCAAAAATTCTAAGAAATTGATTTTAGATGACTTTGTTACGTCTATAGATTTAGCTAGCTTTAGAAATTAAAAAAAAAAAATAATCATTTCAATAAAATTGTAAAAAAAAAGTATTTAATATTTCATGAATAAAATGTTAAAATATGAAAAAATATATATTTATACTATTTATTAATTTATTATTACTTCCAATAAAATACTATCATTAACTTCAAAATTAACTTCTTTACTAATTTTTTTTATATCGAAAGTTTTAATTGCTTTAACAAAATCATTATAATCCAAATAACCTATTAAAAAAAAAAAAAAAAAAAAATTAAATAGGTATATTTATATAAATACACACTACTATTTAAAATACATTTTTATGTAAATTTTTTTTTTTTTAATGTAATTTTAAAATATAAACCATTTCCGAAATTATCATAATTTTTAAACTTCTGAAATAAAGCAACAGCTTTTATTACACTTGATCTTTTTCTTCTTTCAGAATTATTCCTTAAACTATTTTCTTCATAAAATTTATAATGAAAATTAGCTGTATCTGTACTATCAGATAATATATATTTACCAATAGTTTCAATTAATTTTTTTATTTTTTCATTATCTATATACTCCTTATTAATTGATAATCGATAACATACTCTCATTTTACCGATAAATTCAGCTACATCAATTTTATCATTTTCAAGTATTTTATTTTTGTTACACAAGGAGTTACTATTGATCAATCTCATTAAAATTCTTATTTGTTCAACTGAAAGATCTATAGAAAAAAAAAGAAAAAAAAAGATTGTTTAAATGATATATAAAATGTTCAAATAAGGGAATTGATATGTAAAACGATTTTTAAACAAAATCATTTACCTATATTTAAGTCTTTTAAAACTTGTTCAAATTCTGAAAATGTAACTTTTCCATCTAAATTCTTATCAAATACCATCAAAGTTTCTCTTAAGCTTAAGTCTGCTTTTAGTAAAGATTCATACAGATGCTCAAAACACTCATTCTTCCATTCAGTATTTATAAACTTTTCGTTAGGAGCATAATTTATTTTAAATCTACTTAAGACATTATTATAATTTACACAATTATTTTCGATAATTTTTAATTTTTTACATAAATAAATCCATGGAACATTTTTTATTTTGCTAACTTTTTCTAATTCATTTCTTTAAAAAAAAAAAAAAAAAAAATTAAAATATTAAAAATGTAAGAAATTAAAATTAATAATTGTTTTTTTTTTTTTTTTTTTTTTAAATTACATCCATATATTTATATTAACAATTCCAGTTTTTTGTTCATCTTTTGTATATAAATTATTCCATAAAGAATTTTTTTCATTGCAAATTAAAGCGCTCAAGGAACTCATGATATCATTCATTATACCTTCACTAGATATCTTCTTATTTTTTTTTTGTTCCTTTAAAAGAAAAAAGAAAATATATACATATATATATATACATATTTAAATCTTTATTAGCAAAAACATTTTAATATAATTGTTTGAATAATATACTTATTTCTTTTTTATTAGTAAAGTTATATATATTTTTTACAATTATTAATATATATATATATACATGTGTATATTTTTTACATTTTTTTCTAGTTCTAATATTTTTGAATAATGCAAAACTTTTTCTCTTAATTTTTGGTTTTCCTCAAAAGTTTCTCTTATTTTCTCAAGTGAAGGAGACATATATTCTTGCACTTCAAAAGTTAAGTCTTGGTTAAAGACAATTATAGCACCTAAATTTTTTATTTTATTGCAATAATTAGATGCTGAAAATAATGTAATACATTTTCCTTCATGATGACTTTCAATTCCTTTTAAACTTTTTGGAACTTGATGAGATCTAATTAAAATATCTAAATCATTATTTTTTAAAAACGAATCTGTTATATCTGGTCCAAAACTTATACAATTATTTCCTCTTGCATTCTCACCTATCCCATTTTTTTTTTGAGGATCAGACCATAATAAATCAAAAATTATTGTATCTTCTTTTTTTTCTGGATGTAAAATTTCGTGTTTCTTTCTATTCAAAGAATCTATTTCTTTCAATGTTACATTTGGATATCTACATAACCCACCATGAACTACAAATATTTGATCTATATAAAAAAAAAAAAAAAAAAAAAAAAAAAAAACTGTTTTAGCTAGTTACATAAGTAAAAGAACATATGAATTTACTTTGAATATTCACTGCAAGACTTAATAATTCAAAAATGTTTTGAAACAAATCAAAAATAGTGTTATCATATTTAGAAATTACTGAAAAAGAAAATTTTAATATTTAATAATTAAGTATTCAAATAATGTTAATATTAAATTCATAAAGATATTACCTTCATTATAAAATCCATAAACTTCATTCATATATGAACATTCATGGTTACCTCTATTAATTACTACATTTTCATAATTGCTTAATTTAAAAATAAATAAAAGTAAAAATATCTCCGTAGCATTTTCTCCTCTATCAGCTATATCACCATTAAAAACATATCTATATAAAAAAAAAAAAAAAAAAAAAGTAAATATTTTTAATAATTAAGTAAAAAAACATATTTTTCTTTTTTTCATAACATATTATTTGGTGATGGAGGTCCAAATCTGTTGAATAGCCAAAGAACATCGTGTAACTGCCCATGTATATCTCCTAGTAACTTCAAAAAAAAATATAGGAATATATGTTAAAGGAGAATAGAAAAAAAAAAAAAAAAAAAAAAAAAAAAAACTTTATTTTTTTATTTTTATAGTTTTACAATTAATTTACTGTCTTTATATTTTTTAGACATATCTATGTATATTATAGAACTCTTTATATTCTCTTCTAGCATTTTTTTTGTTTTAATCAATATTTTATGAACCAAATTATAGGGCAATACAATCTAAAAAAAAAAAAAAAATAAATAAATATTATTTCAAAACTGAAGTATTAGAAAAAAATAAATTTTTTTACAAAATTGGTAATACATATATCTTTTTTTTTTTTTTTACATTTTTAGATGTTAAGAAAAACTGATACATTTCCATAGCAAAATTTTTATCAATTTTATCTTTTAATTTTGGTACTTTAGTATCACAAGAGCTAGACTTAAAAAGTAGTAATGCATATTATTATATGTTAATGTAAATTTTAGGAAATAGTATTTTTTTTTTTTTTTTTTTTATAAACTTTAAAAATCTATAAGAATGAACATTCTTTAAAAAAAATTAGTACGTTTACAATAATATATTATTTTTATAAAAGAATCTATTACTTCATAAGAATTGGTAGAAACATGAGAAAATTGATTCGAATTACTTGAAAAACATTTTGATGAAGACTGAATTTTTCCTTTTTTTATATCTTTTTTTATTATTTTTATTAAAGGTTTATAAATTTCTCTATGAAAATAGAAATTAATATATAAAATAATTTTTTCATTTATGAATATATATATATATTTATAATATTGTGTATATTTATTTTCTATGTTCTCTTTTATATTTTTTAATTACTCATGATTATTTAGTGTTATATATTCATGTAAATGCTCTAACTTTCTCCAAATAGTGCAGCAAACAAAAGAATAAAAATTTTTTTTGGCAAGAAATCCCCTAAATATCTTTTGTATGATTATACATGCACTTTCTTTTTCTAAAATGTTAAAAAATAAATATAGACAATTTATATTAATCAAATCCTAAAATTTTGAAGTTTATCATATATAAATTATATGACAAATAGATATTTATATAATTAAAAAATTAAAAGAAAATTACCATCATATGGTTTTATTGAACTATATGAACAAAATATTATTAAATCATCTTTTGAGTCATATATTTTTTTGTTTCTGTAAACCCCA
The DNA here is from genome assembly GCF_900005855.1 of Plasmodium gallinaceum. Taxonomy (NCBI): domain Eukaryota; phylum Apicomplexa; class Aconoidasida; order Haemosporida; family Plasmodiidae; genus Plasmodium; species Plasmodium gallinaceum. The sequence continues at coordinate 913,927 of NW_021628251.1, read as the reverse complement.
TTTGTATAACCACTTTTATTTGTATATTTTGCTGCATAAAGCTCAAATGATTTTCCATTTTCATTTTGAATATTTTGAACATGTTGAATAATTGATTTATGACCATATATCATCACAATATCATTAACTTTATAATTCTCCATTTTATATTTATAAAAAATAAATAAAATTTAATATATATATATAAATTTTTTTTTTTTTTTTTTTTTTTGTTTAATGAAATGTTAAAAATATTCATAGATATATTAAATCTTAGGCAAATATAAATAAAAAAATAATTTATTTTATATAAAGATATATTGTTAAATGCTTCATTATTTTGAAAAAAAATTAAATAAATATATTTTTTTTTAATAAAAAAAAATTTTAAAATGTAGAACAATTCTATTATAAGATGAAATTTTTTAATTGCACACATTGCAAGGTTATTTTCTCAAATACATTGAATTTACTATTAAATTTTTTTTATGAAAAAAAAAAAAAAAAAAACTCTCTATTATCTTTTTTAATTTTTAATTAAAAATTATGATTTTTAAATGTATTGAAATCATTTTTTGAATAATTTATTATGTTGGTATTTATTATGCTATGTTAAAAAAACAAAGAATAAAATAAAAGATATCTTTAAAAAAAAAAAAAAAATTAAAAAAGTAAAAAATAAATTTATATATTTCAATAAAAAAACAAAAAATTATATTAAAAAAAAAAAAAATGTGTATTTAAGTATTTCTTTTTTTTTTTTTTTTTTTTTATATAAATCACTATTTAAAATGTTCTTTATTTTCATTTTTCTGTTTTATATATTTCTACAAAAAAGAAATAAATATGAAAAAATTACAAATATATATATTAGCAGAAATCTTATTTCATAATAACATAATTCACTTTTTTTTTTTTTTTTTTTAAATTAAATATTTATATATTACTTTCATATTAAATTCAGAGTTATAAGTGCTTTTTTTTTCATTTTCCAGTGAATCCACTACCTATAATACAAAAAAATAATAT
>NW_021628251.1:905657-912912 GCF_900005855.1 Plasmodium gallinaceum | reverse complement strand
TTTTTTTTTTTTTTTTTTTTTATATAAATCACTATTTAAAATGTTCTTTATTTTCATTTTTCTGTTTTATATATTTCTACAAAAAAGAAATAAATATGAAAAAATTACAAATATATATATTAGCAGAAATCTTATTTCATAATAACATAATTCACTTTTTTTTTTTTTTTTTTTAAATTAAATATTTATATATTACTTTCATATTAAATTCAGAGTTATAAGTGCTTTTTTTTTCATTTTCCAGTGAATCCACTACCTATAATACAAAAAAATAATATTAAAATATACATATATATATTAATTTATATTGAGGAAAATCCTTACATTTTTTTTAATGTCTTCATATTCATAAGCCTACAAAAAGTAAAATTTATTTATAAGAATGTATTTGTAGTATAAATAATGGTATATAATCATTTCAGTGAAAAAATTGCTTACATTTGAAGAATCTACATAAAATTTTAATCCATTAGTATTTAACCAATCACACTTTATAGATTTATCATTTTTTTCTAATTAAAAAATAAAATCAATAATAAATATAAATATATATATATATATATATATATATATATATATATATATATATATATATAATATGTATAGGATTATATTAAAATTTTATCCTAACCGCTGTCTAAAAAGAGACTTTTTAATCTATTGTCAAACTCTTCTAATTTCTTTAAAGACTAAGAAATAAAAAAATAAATTAGTAAATAATTATATAAAAAAAAAAAAAAAAAAAAAAATATATATATATATAAAAGTGCATTAATTACCAATTTTTCTCTTTCCTTTTTAGACATTTTCTTATATTTTTTTATATTCTTTAAATAAGTTTCATCCTGAAAAAAAAGATAAAAAAAAATTAGTTTATTTTTTTTAATATATATTAAATATATATATATATATATTACTAAATCAGCAAGTTCTTTTATTCTTTTGGGGTTTTTATTTTCCTTAGTGAAAGACTCTTCTATAGATTTGGTTCTTTTTTTTAATATATTCATTTTTTCTGTTTTTGATTCTTCATCTTTTTTATTTATCTCTTTTTTGAAATTATCACTATGTTTGTTAGACTCATTCGGTTTACTATCTTTATGAGTTTTAACTTCAGATTCAGAAATATTACGTATGCTTTTTTTAGCTTCATTTTTCTCTCCCTCACTTTTCTCTTCTTCATTTTTCTCTTCTTCACTTTTCTCTTCCTCACTTTTCTCTTCTTCATTTTTTTCTTCTTCATTTTTCTCTTCTTCACTTTTCTCTTCCTCACTTTTCTCTTCTTCATTTTTCTCTCCCTCACTTTTCTCTTCTTCATTTTTCTCTTCCTCACTTTTCTCTTCCTCACTTTTCTCTTCTTCACTTTTCTCTTCCTCACTTTTCTCTTCTAAATTTATCTCTTCATTTTCAGATCCTTCGTCTTTCTCACTGATATTATAATTAAATGATAGTAAATTACATTTTAGTTGTTTTTTTTCTTTTTTTTTTAAGGATTCAGATTTTGTATTTGGTTTATCGTCTTTCAGATTATCTTCATAATTAGTATATGGGACTAAATGATGAAACGGATTTTCAATAATTTTTATATATTCAATATATGGAATGTCTTCTATGGGTTCATCGTTTTTATTAGTTTTTATATTATTAAATTTTAATAAATTATAAATACTGTGTTTTGCTACTTTTCCAAACAAGGTACTTTTGTTATTTAAATATTCTACCTTATCTAATGTAATAAAAAATTGACTACCATTAGATGGTTTATCTATATTTAAATTAGCAAAAGATAAACAACCAGTGTACAGAAATTTTAGCCTACTATTATATTCATTTTTAAATGGTTCTTTAAAAGCATATTCATTATCTAAAAAACAAAAAAAAAAATATCTATATAAATTTATCAAAATATATATAAATATATATATAAATATATTTACGTAATCCTGTATTTGTATGATCCCCAGTTTGAATTAAAAATTTTGGTATAATTCTAAAAAATTTATTTTTATTATAATAATTATTTAAACATAATTGAATAAAATTTTTACAAGCTATTGGACATTCATTACTAAAAAGTAAAACTTCTAATTCACCTAAACTAGTGTATATAATCACTTTTCCAGATGTTTTGGGCTCAATACTATAAACTTCTGACATTTATTTAATTAAAAAAAAAAAAAAAAAAAAAGAAAAGTTTAAAGTTCTAATTTTTTTACTATATACTATATTTTTTTTGATTTTACTTATTTCATTTTTATTTTTATTTTTTTTTTTTTTTTTTAGTTCTTAAATGCAACTATTTGAAAAATATATTTCACTACATAAAATTAAAAATGAAAATTTTTTTTTTCTATATATGCACTATTTTTTTATATATATATTTTAATATATTTGTTATGCTATTTTTTTTTTTTAATATTTATATTTTTTTTTTTATCTTATATCTATTATTCTTTATTATTTTTTATGATTTAAAATATATGAAAATGTAATTTAATATTCTTTATAAATCTTTAATTAAAAAAAAATGATAAAAGGGAAAATTTTTTTTTTTTTTTGTTTTTAATTATTTTCAATGTTTATTTAAAATATTAAGATTAAGTAAAATAGATAAAAGTATATAAACGTTTTAATTCTATTCAGAAGTGAAATGAATCTTATGTTTAAATGTGATTCTAAAAAATAAAGACAATTTTTTAAAATAATAATTTAAAATTCATTTACATTTAAATTTCAATAATATATGAATTTAGATATCTATATATTTGGTTTAAAAAGTAAATAATATTATAGAAGCATTGAAATTTTGAATATTTCATATAGTGGAGTTTTTTTTTTTTTTTTTTTTTATTTTATATATATAAAATTATTAAATAATGTTTTTAATTAAAGTTTTCATTTTCTTATTATTATATTATTAACTAATCCCATTACATTTTTTTTGAAACAATAAGTTATAGAGATTAAATAAAGTTCTATATGATAATTTTTTTTTTTTTTTGTATTTTTTTACAAATAGTTATTAATATGTATAGAAAAAAAAAATTTATTTAATTTATCATCTAAATATGAAATTAAATTATATTTTTTTACAGGAATATTCATAATGAAATTTGTTATTTTTTTTTTTTTTTTTTTTATAAATGTCTAGAATACTCGGTAAAAAATTCAAGACCAAATTTTTTTTTTTTTTAAATTTTTTATTACAATATTATTATCCATAATGTTTTAAAAAAATATTTTAATTGAATATACTAAGAAAAATGTTTTTTTTTTTTTTTTTTTTTTTTTTAATCTACATAAAAAGAGAATAAATGAAGGATGAAAAAAAAAAAAAAAAAAAATTAANNNNAAAAAAAAAAAAAAAAAAAAAAAAAAAAAAAAAAAAAAAAAAAAAAAAAAAAATAAATGAATAGATTAATAAAATGATGATATAAACACAAAAAGTGAGAAAATAAATTAAGTAAACATATGAATAAACAAATTAATAATATAAAATTAGCACAATTAAAAAAAGTTTATAAAATAAATATATTTTAAAATCCATCAAAACAATTAATAGGACATTTTTTTTTTGCCTTTTTATAAAAAACAAAAAAAGAAAAAAAAAAATTATCTTAAAATTTAATAATAAAGATTAAAAATTATGTCTTCTTATTATAAAAATTCTCTATAAATTATTATTAGCTTTATTTGTTCATAATTATTAGACAATATATATATATATATATATATATATATATGTTTATATTACTATTCATTGTTTCTTGTCTTTATCAATGTAAATGTAATGGAAGTTAATATTTATTAAGTATAACAATTCACATGTATATCTTTTCTCAAAAAAAAGTACAAAGATAATAAAATATATCATAAGATAAAAGAGATATTATATGATTTTTTCTTTTTAGTCTAATAATCCAGGCATTTCTTACATTAATTTTTCTTGAATGCTGCAAAATAAATTGCTTTATGTCATTATCTTCTGTTAGATCAATTGGTAGGTTGTTACAGCTAGTTTTCATAAATATATTTGCTCCTCTTTTCACTAAATTTTTAAATATTTTAATGTTACCAGTTATTGAGGCAGCATGAATTGGAAAAAGTTGCAAACGAACATCAAAATAATTAGGATCTGCTCCTTTTTTTAAAATTATATCAACAATTTTATAATTTCCAGATGTAATAGCACAACATAATATTTTACTTGTTATTCTTTTTTTAAAAATAGATTTAAATTTTAAATAATAATGTATTTCTAAATTTTTTGTATAAGAGTTGTATTTCTTCATAATACTCACAATTTCTTTCATTTTTTTATTCAATGATTGTTTAATTTGTTGACAAATTAAATATTTAACAATTCCCTTATGACCTTCAAATGAAGCATAATGAACTGGTTCTAACAAATTTAAATCTAAACATGTAATATCAGCCCCATTTTCAATTAGTAATTTAACTATTTCAAAGTTCCCCATCATAGAAGCAGCATGTAAAGGAGAATCATATTTTTCATCTAAATTTAAATTTAACAAAGCACCATTTGCTAATAAATATTTACAAATATTTAAATGATTAGATATAGATGCGCACCATAAAGGAGTTTCATTATCAGAAGATAAAGCATTTATATCAGCACTATTATCAATTAAAAACTTTACTGATTCTATATCTCCTTTTGATGCAGATAAGTGTAATGGAGTAAATTTTCTTATTCTTGTTTTACTATTTACATCTGATCCTGATTTTAAAATTTTTTTTATTAATTCAATGTTTCCTTCTTTAGTTGCTAAATGAATTGGTTGCAAATCGGAAATATCATCAATCATAGATAAATTCTCCATATTTCCCCTATATTCATCCATATATACATCCAATTCGCTATAATTCATATCATTATTTTCATTTATATTTTGATTTACTTCTATTATGTTATTATTATTCCTACAAAAATTTATTAAATATGCTTCTACTGTTTCATGTTCATCGCTTGTATTTCTTTTATTATTATCATATTTTTTTAAAGAGCATTTTTTTTTATTTTTATCAGTGCAAATATTTATGCGAACCCTTTTATTTTGTATTTTTTCTTTTTTTTTTTGTTCTTTCAAAATACCTTGTTTTTTCTCTTTTTTATCTACATAATTACTAACGATTTTTTCCTTTTTTATTTTTGTTAATTTATTTGTTGTTCTCTCTTTTTTTTTTTTTCTTTTTTTCTTACATTTCTCTAATTTTAATTTATCATATTCCTTATATAGATATTCATTCTCCCACTTAATAGGATTTATATAATAATGTCTATTCATTTTATTTTCATTAAATAAACACTTATTATTTTGTTGTTTTTTAAAGTTCACATGTTTAAACGAATAATAAACTTTGTTGATAGAATATATAAACTTACAAGTACAGCAATTTAAATTATATAAATTTATATGATTTTCACAAATTAAATTTTTTATACACTTTTTTTTATTTTTATTAAAAATTTTATATAACTTTTTATAAAACATTTCATTATATACTATTTTGTTTTTTCTATTTTTGATTACATTAGATTCATTAGAACGTTTAGTTCTTTTTTTTTTACAGGAATTTATATAATTTTCTCTTGTCTTATTATATACTACACTTTTGTTTTCTCTATGAACTTGATTTTTTAAAAAATAATTTGAAATGATTTTATTATTTAAATTGGTAAATGCATAAGAGTTATCATAAATATTACTATTAAATTTCGTTTTGTTACACCTTTCTATGTTTTTTTTTTTTTTTATTTTTTTTTTTTTTTTTTCGTTAATAGAACTGAAAAAATAATGTTTCATATAATCATAAAAAAAGCTAGAATCCATACTTTCTAAATTGCATCCTACTTTATTTTTTTCTTTGATATTATAAAGTTTGTTGCTGTTTATACAAGCACTAGTTTTTTCTACAAATTGTTTCTTATTTTCATTTTTAATATTTGATTGCTCATTTGTAAAAGTTAAACTATTTCCTTTTTTTTTATTTAAATTATTACTATTTAAGGATTTTTTATACAAATTATTTTCATTTTCTTTTTTACAATAATCTATTAATATATAATCATTTTTATTATTCATAATCTGAGTATTCTTTTCCTTTTCCTTTTCCTTTTTTTTTCTTTCTTTTTTCTCTTTTTCTCTTTGTTGATAATTATATAACAATATTTTAATTAACTCTAATAATAAATTTTTATTTTTTTTTGTATCACAATTTTTTAGAATATAATTTTTATTATTTCCTTTTTCTACAAAATGATTTATAATTTTATTAATTAGAAAAGTTATATAATTATTTAGTTGTGTTTTTACATTTAAGATACTGAATAATTCAAGTTGTAAATTTTTAAAATCTGATTTACCTTTTATAGGATTATAATTAACTTTATTTCTGCATTTTTTTAGAAATAAACTAAGAACATTTAGATTAATATCATATAGAGATTTACACTGAAAAATTTTCTTATATAATAATTTAATAAAAATGTGTTTAATTTTATCATTGTGAACATATATAAAATATCGTATAATTTTTAATTGTATATATATCCTTTTTAATTTATGAAAATATATATCTTTCTTTTCTTTTTTATTTAAAGACAATATTTTTTTTTTAAACATTTTTTATTTTTCTCAAATAGTATTTTTTTTTTTTTTTTTTTTTTTTTTTTTTGTTAAATTAAAAAAGAAAAAGAAATAAATTATTATTATGAATTTATAAAACTTATTATAAATGCTCATCTAATATTTTATATTATTCTATCTGATTATATATATATAAGTATACTTGATTTCACTTTTTCATTTCTTAATTTTTAAATATATAAAGTGATTATATTTATGCATCTAACTATATTTATAATATAAAATCATATAAAGTTATAAAAAAAGATATAGAATAACTATTCAAATTAACAAAAATTCAAAAGAAACATAACAAAGGAAAATAGTAAAACAAAAGAAAAAAAAAAGAAAAATAAATAATAAAAAAAAAATAAGTAAACAAAAAATATACGAAATAAAAAAAATTAAAATAAGGTGATAGTAATACAAAAATATATTTAGAAGTGAAACTATTTGTGTGTATATATATTAACACATCAACGTCGTTATAATATAAAATAATAAATGACTTAAATTATTTTGTAAAACATTTCATTATTATAAATTCTATTAAATTTTAATTTCTACATATGTTTTTTTTTTTTTTTTTTTTTTTTTTAAAAATA